>NC_052488.1:3248456-3388865 GCF_009730915.1 Dioscorea cayenensis subsp. rotundata | reverse complement strand
TGTCACAAATAAACGACATTAAGTGACATATGGTTTCGAGTCGACTCTCATTAGTTCCTCGGTATTTTAAGCGGACGAAGATTTTAAATCGTCAGCATGATGATGATGTCACCAAATATTTGATGCTGTTGTACTCTTCCTCAATTAAAATGGTAGTTTGCAGGAAATAGCGACGCATTTACTCTAACATCGGTGGCAATTATATGTAAGTCATTAATGCACTATGTGACGAGACTCCTAAAATGTCTTGCTTTGTAAAAGATTAATATAATGTCGTACCAATATTAATATTTACTATCGTGATAATTCTAAATTTGTTCATGTATCTTAATTATATGACATACAAAATTGGCACACCTAAATATAAGTAATATTGACATTATATTATTCACACCTAAATGTAAGTGCAGTTATTGGTAATTATATTATTTTCCTCGTATACATATGTCATTAGTTGATGATATTAGTCAAATGTCACCATTTATTAATTAGTTTAAATGGTGACATTAACCATAATGCTACATAATAATAAATAGTATTTTTAAATATTATCAGTAACATTTCATAAAGCTCATGAGCTACTTAGAATCACCTTTCAAATAGGCAAAGCAGACATTTCAGCCCATTTCGTTAGATTATCCTCATTTAAAACTACACATAATGTCAAAACATGAGATCATCAAAAGATAGCACTCACCTGGACTGAAGCTGGCACTAATGCACGTAGATCGACATGTTTCGGGCAATTGGTGGCATGGCTCACTGTGAGAGCTGATAAACTTTGCCTTTTTCATGGAATATTTTTCCACGAAAATCTGGAAATCTGAAAAATAAATATTCGACGTAGACTATTTCTCAAATTTATTAGCTCTTATTTCCTTCACTTAAAACGTAACACCTTTCCATTAAAACCTCATTCTGTCGTTTTCCTGATCAGACTCGACCTTTCCTAAAAGTTTCATACCTTTTCCATGAAAATTTTCTCCATAGAAATTGTATTTTTCATACATAAATGTGCCATTTAATCCCAATTAATTATAAGATCTTTGTATAGTATATATATGTACACAAGAATTAACTTCAAAATTGAGCCTCAAATTTTACCACGGTATCACCGTAGTAGTATATATTAATCTAGAGTTTACGATTTTCATACTCACAGACTTCTATTTTATTATTTTTATTTTGTTCGTGATAAAGAGTAAAAGAGGAGAAAGAAAAGATGGATAAGTTCATAACCTCGAAACTCGTGAGTAAAACAAATTTTAAAAGTAGTGATATTATCTCGAAGATAGAAAATTTATTTGAAAATTTAAGAAAAGAAATACAAAGGATAATTTAAAAATATAATTCTAAGAAAAATATATAATTCTCAGTAATATGAATTCGGATAAATAAAAATATATATCCGTATGCAAAAGATAGTTAGGATTATCAGAATTTTATTTTTAAATAAATCCAGGGATTTTATCAGATTTATATATAATAGTAAATAAATAAATATATACTAGTGAGGATAAAAATAATAAATAATAATAATGATCCTAATAATAACTGGATTCCCAAAAATATAAAATAATAGATATAAATCGGATATTCAAGAAAATGGATCATTCAAATTATAATACGAATGAAGAGATAATGATAAAAATATGTGTAAAAACCTTATTGATTCCATATTTGCACACATCATTTCATAATTTCACAAACAAAAAATTAAATTAATTAATTAATTAATTAATTAATTAAATAAAATATGAATATAAACCCAAAACCAATATGTTATCATAAACATTATTTTTATTTTAAAAATTATTAAAAATTATTACAATAATTTGATAAATAATTAAAATAAATTTAAGTTTATTTAGACTATACCTAAATATAAACAGCTTCAAAATTGGGATAATCATTTACTTTAGGTAATTTAATAAATAATTGATATAATTTGTGCATAATCATTTACTTTAATTTGTTTAAATTGAATTATAGATAATGACTACATATAATTATATTATATTATATTATATTATATAAATCGATTCTATCCTTTTATTTAACCATAATTTATGGTAGACATGATTTTAATTATAAAAATTAATACGTTCAAATTTACTAATGATTTAGAGATTATTATATAGTTTTAAATTTTAATTTATCTAATTGCTTTTTGGCTATCATATTACTCAAATATTTCTATAAAAACAAATCTACTCTATTATTCATCACTAGTTATTTAGAGATATGTATACACATCGGAAGATTTTGCACTTGTTGAATTTCTAAGGTAATTATAATTTATTGCATATATTTTTATATATTCATGTAATTCATTTTTTATATTTATTTAATAGTTGATTTAATATCAAGTAATAAAAATTGTTTATGTTAATTTGATATGTACCAAAATTATTTTCGACATATGTCTAAATAATGCAAGATTTCATATATTTTATTGACATAGGCACAAGTAGGGTAGGCTTCCAGTGGGGGTTAGGGGTTCCGTGGGGAAAGAGGGTGCCGGCCGGGTTAATTGTTATAGAAATATTTGCCATTTTTCTTTTGATTTTTGCATTAAAATTTTAGTTTGGTGTTTTTAGGCAGATATTTGTAAATTTTTCTTTAGTTTTTATTTTTCTCTTAAAAATAATTCTAGCTTGCCTTTGTTCTATATCCTTATTAATGAGGCAGATATTTGTAAATTTTTTCTTTATTTTTTATTTTTCTCTTAAAAATAATTCTAGCTTGCCTTTGTTCTATAGCCTTATTAATGAGGCATATATTTGTAAATTTTTTCTTTACTTTTTATTTTTCTCTTAAAAATAATTCTAGCTTGCATTTGTTCTATAGCCTTATTAATGATCTTAAAATTTTTGCATTATGTATCTATATTAAGCTTTTTTTGAATGACCAATCCCACAACTTAAACTTTGTTTTTCTTCCCTTCCTCTTTGATATGTTTATATACTCTTTCACGCAAAGCAAAAACACTTGATTATTTTTAAGGAATTTTTATAATAGCAACATATTCATTTTTAGCTTCTACTGGGCATCTAACATATTTTGACAAAGCAAAACATACTTGTATTACACCCTTGTTATATGCACCATTTTGTTGACCATTATAATGAAAACAAATAATCACTATTCTAATACTCATGTAAGTTTGTTGATTTAGTACTCGTATTCAGTTATTAAGGTTATTATTGATTTCAATTGATTATAATTAGATAGAATAGGTACAAATGTATATCATGACTATATTTGTTTTTCATTCATTCAAAAATAAAAAGGTGTGAAATCAACCAAAGGGCTAGACAAGCGATGAAAAGTTTACTCATAATCAAAGGATCGAGGGCATTTGTTGCAAGCCGCTATGCTTTGGGTAAATTATTATTGTTTACGTACATTATTTAATTGTCAGCTTTTTGTTTGAATGATTAATTCTACGTAATAATTAATGTTTATTAATTTTTTGGAACTATATAGCGTAAGGATGATCAAGAACCAAAATAGTGGATTTTTCAAAGTCGACTCACTATTCGGAGAGTAAAGGATAGTCAACATCCGAGGCTCAAATAGCTATGTAAGATCTTTCACAAAAAGAATTTATAAAAGATTGCTTGTTAGTTAATATTCTTTTTAATTTTTAGGAAATGATGGAGAATAAATTAGCAATACTTTCGGGTGAAGAAGGATCACAACCAGAAAACATTAATGCAATAGTTGATGAAATATTTGGTACTACCTCAAGATACAATAAAGGACTTGGATATGGACCTAAGCCTATTGAAAAGTTTTTCAAATGTAAGCTTTGCTAAGTTTAAAAAGAAACTCTTACAAAGACACAAAATGAACTCCAACAATATAAGTCAAATTATGAAGTGATTCAAAATCAAATGCACATTATGACTCAAGCTTTATTAGTCACTGGAATCCAAGTGCCCATTCCTCAATTTTCAGGTATATACATAATTAAACTTCCTTGTCTACTTTAAAGTTCAACCTTTTTAATTTACCCTTGTTATGAATTAGTATATCATTTGTTAAAAATAATTGATTTCGGTCATAATAAGACAAGCTCCGATTCGGCTAAAGTACCATCAACACGTGGATTTAAATTAAGAGTTCAAATGAAGACTCATCGAAATTATCTAGTTTGATTTGCATCCTTAAAAGCTCTAAGTTTTTAATGCCACTAGGACATTTGATGATATTTTAGTTTGTTAGTCTATGTTACTTATTGATTTTATTATTTTGAATAAAAATATTTATTTTATTTACTTATGGTACATTTGACTAAATTACTTATAATAATATAAATGCCTCTAATATGTATTTGTATCATAGTATTATTTAATATTGACATTTTTATAAATAATAATAATTTTTTTAATAAATGACATTATAAAATATTAATTTGTGACATATCCAAAACTACATGTGTCACAAAAACATAATAGTTTGTGAGATTAAAAAATTATCAAGAATAAGATGATATTCAATTAATTGTGACATCGCAAAAATTAATATGTGACATAATAAAAGTATCATGAATGATATTATAGTCAATTTTTTATGACATTATATAACATTAATTTGTGACAGTTTTTAATAACTATACATGTCATAAAATATTTATTTTCTTATGACATTTATATTTTTGTCACGCTTGATCAAATAAAAATTGTATTTAATGACAACAATATTTTTTATTAGCGACAAACTGTAAGCATCACTAAAATAACCTCCAATTACTAACTATCATACTTTTTATGACGCTTTTGTTGTACAATATGTGACAAACATTTGTATCATTTATTATGTGATCATTAGAAAAATGTCACAAAATTTCAAAATTTTACTTCATATTTAGTGACAATGTATAACATTTTATGACGCTTTTGTAGTACAATATGCGACAAACAATTTCGTCACGTATTATGTGATCAATGGAATAATGTCACAAAATTTAAAAATTTAACTTCATATTTAGTGACAATTTATAGCATTTTATGACGCTTTTGTTGTACAAAACGTGACAAACATTTTCGTTACTTATTATGTGAAAATTGGAATAACGTCACAAAATTTAAAAATATAAATTCATATTTAGTGACAATTTATAGCATTTTATGACGCTTTTGTAGTACAATACAGGACAAAAATTTCCGTCACGTATCATGTGATGATAAGAAGAATGTCACAAAATTCCAAATTTTTACTTCATATTTAGTGACAATTTATAACATTTTATGACAAATTATCATAATATTTTGTGACAATAATAAATGTCACAAATAATTGTCGAATTTGTGACATGTCACAATTTTGTCGTATAAAAAGTTTATGATTAGCGTGACAAACATAGCAAATCGGGTCACATTAACCCTTTAGCGACGGAGATTAGGGCGACGACATGGTGACGGCAAAAACGCTCACAAAAATAGTTTTAGTGACAAAAATATGTTATTTATTGACATTATTATGAATGTCTTTAATTGACAAATTTGTTGTAGTGATATGCAACAACTATTTTTTTGTGACAATCGTAGTGCCATTCAAATTGCATATAATGACTTCCATGAACGAACCGATTATATTGAAATTGATATTGTCACTTTATACATCAACATCTCCTTTGCGAGACTTTATATCTAGAGTTAACTCCTTCCACTGCACAAATTGCAGATCTCTTCAGTAAGTCACATCCATCAAATCAATTGGTCTACAAACTCAACTTGGTATTTTCTCTCCCATCTTGAGTTAGAGGGGGGGGTAAATTTAATATTTTACATTCATCTCTAGAATTGCGAGCATATTCTGATGTTGATTGGGCTGGTGATCCCACTGATCGAAGATGTACTACCGGTTATTGTTTCTTTTTCGGCAATTCACTTATCTCATGGAGAAGTAAAAAAGCAAATTGCTGTTGCTTGATCCAGTACTGAAGCAGAATATCAAGTTCTTACTAACACTACCTCAGAGCTTGTGTGGCTGCGATGGTTGTTTCAAGACCTTGGTGTTCCTTTTTCATATGCAACAACTATTTTTTTGTGACAATCGTAGTGCCATTCAAATTGCATATAATGACTTCCATGAACGAACCGATTATATTGAAATTGATATTGTCACTTTATACATCAACATCTCCTTTGCGAGACTTTTATATCTAGAGTTAACTCCTTCCACTCGCACAAATTGCAGATCTCTTCATGAAAGTCACATCCATCAAATCAATTTGGTCTACAAACTCAACTTGGTATTTTTCTCCCATCTTGAGTTAGAGGGAGGGGGTAAATTTAATATTTTACATTCATCTCTAGAATTGCGAGCATATTCTGATGTTGATTAATTTGATGATCCAGTGATCGAAGATGTACTACCGGTTATTGTTTCTTTTTCGGCAATTCACTTATCTCATGGAGAAGTAAAAAAGCAAATTGCTGTTGCTTGATCCAGTACTGAAGCAGAATATCAAGTTCTTACTAACACTACCTCAAAGCTTGTGTGGCTGCGATGGTTGTTTCAAGACCTTGGTGTTCCTTTTTCATATGCAACAACTATTTTTTTATGACAATCAGTAGTGCCATTCAAATTGCATATAATGACTTCCATGAACGAACCGATTATATTGAAATTGATATTGTCACTTTATACATCAACATCTCCTTTGCGAGACTTTATATCTAGAGTTAACTCCTTCCACTGCACAAATTGCAGATCTCTTGATGAAGTCACATCCATCAAATCAGTTGGTCTACAAACTCAACTTGGTATTTTCTCCCATCTTGAGTTAGAGTTGTTAAATTTAATATTTTACATTCATTGGATTCTTTGGAATGGGTCGCAAAAGTTTTTGTGGTTTATAGTTGTAAATATTCTTCAAGGATCTTCTATTGATCATTGTACATAAGCCTTAAGGCTTAAGCTCTCCTCTCATGTTTTCCCTGACTTTTATAACTAAAGGTTGATTTATTCAAGAAGGCTAGGCCTTTAGTTTCATTGAAATCTCTTTCCTTTTGACTTCCTGCAGTAACAATTTTTTTATTACCTTTGATTATGACAAAATCAGCTCTACCAATTTAAATGCTCTTTCTTCAAATTGTTATTTGTTGACGGATGGTTCCTGGCTTTACTTGCTTTTATTATGTTTTATGTGTATTTCGTATAGGCTATAACATGTGATTTTTTATTTTTTTTAATTAATAATTATGTGGTTGCCAATTATATGAATGATCTATGTAACACAAATGAACCAGATCTTGAATAGCAAGATTGTGGTGGAGGATAGGTAGGTATCAAATCACTTCCTATTGATGTTGAGATGAATTATACAATTGCTTAGAAAAGGGTAAATTTTTTAGTAAGTCAGTAAACTTTGGTTCATTTTCACTTTGATCACTGAACTTCAATTTGTATCAATTTGGTCACTCAACTTTAATTTGATTTTAACCGATAATAAATCAAGGATTTCAACCCCCAATTGATTACATGGTTGTCTAAAAATCTAAGTCAGTTCTCCTATTGTCACATTATTAAGTCTATTAGAGATGTCCACGACATCGAAAAAGAGCCACATCATTCATTTGCAGGTTGAAATATCTTGATTTACTACCAAGTGAAATGAAATTAAACTTGAGTGACCAAATTGATACAAATTGAAGTTCGGTGATCAAAGTGAAAATGAGCCAAAGTTTACTGACTTACTAAAAAATTTACCCTTTTCTAAGCAATTGTATAATTCATCTCAACATCAATAGGAAGTGATTTGATACCTACCTATCCTCCACCACAATCTTGCTATTCAAAATCTGGTTCATTTGTGTTACATAGATCATTCATATAATTGGCAACCACATAATTATTAATTAAAAAAAAAAAATCAAAAATCACATGTCATAGCCTATTATCCAAAAGGTTCGATCAATTATCCAAAAGAAATCTCACTTTCGTTCCTTAGGAATTGCAGTTGTTTATTAGAGCATGGATAAACATTAGCAAATAATAATAGTGTTCAACTATTTGATGATGCACTGTGCACCGACTATCCACTTTCTTTCGAAACAAAAAAAATATGCACCAACTTGTTGTCCTTAATTTCTTCAATAATGGACCAACTTTATTTCCTTCTTCAAATATTTAATCATAAACATAAAGATAGGGACCATTTTCCAACAAGTTGACGGTACTCCATAAACCATCCTCCACCTCAAAAAGGTTAAATAGATATTTTCAATGTAGGTCATGTAATTATTTACAAACAAATTAATTATTTTTCCTGGCACTTATAAATAAGTGTGGAAGCTTGTGTCAAAACTCGAACATGAGCCTGATTTCTCATTATCTTTCTCTCTTTGATATATAGGTCACAGATACGAATGGAGCTTGTGAACAGTGGTCCTCCTCCTAATGTAATTCATAATGCTACAATGGAGGGGTGTTTGAAGGTTGCAAAGAATGAAGATGTGGTTGTTCGTCCCATTGCAAACTTCCATCCATCACTATGGGGAGACTATTTCATCACAAATGCCACATTATCATCTACACATCAGGCATGCCATACTTTTTTATATTTTATTTTTTAGAAATGGATAAACTACATGTATTGAACGTAAGATAAAATGAAGGTTGAAGGACAACAGATGAACTAAGGCATGCCATTCTTTCACTTGTTATTTTAACAAAAATAAATAATTAATATATATACATATACATCCAGGAGGAACAGATGAAACGAAGAGTGCAAGTAGTCGTTAAGGATGTAAAGATTTTGCTAAAGGATGCAAATGGTTCAATGAGAGAGGAGATGCAACTCATTGATGCACTCCAACGCCTTGGTGTGGCTTATCACTTTGAACAAGAGATTAATGAAGCGTTATGCTTCATTAATACTACTAGTTCTTCTGGTCACCATTCTTATAGTGACAATGATCTTCATTTTGTTGCTCTTCGGTTTAGATTACTAAGACAACATCACTATTATGTACCACCAGGTATTTATATATTTATGTACATCATTTTGCCATGATCATTTTCTTGTGAGTTTGTTTATATCTATATGCATATATATTGCAGATGTCTTTAACCAGTTTATGGATGACAAAGGAAAGTTCAGAGAAGAAATGAGTAATGATTTGAATGGTTTGTTAAGCTTGTATGAAGCAGCTTACCTTGGAATCCCTGGAGAGGATTTGTTGGATGAAGCCATCGATTTCACAAGAAGCCATTTGCAGTCTCTTGTGAAGCATATAGGACCATGCTTAGCACGAAAAGTAAAGCATGCATTGGAGACACCTTTGAGAAGAAGAATAAGCAGATTGAATGCCAGATTATGCATATCCATTTATGAAGAAGACACTGAAGCAAAGAACGAGGTTGTGCTTGAGCTTGCAAAGCTTGATTTTCACATATTGCAATTGCTCCATAGGGAGGAGGTAAAAAAGATCAGCATGTAAGTGCTCATATAAACTATAATTTTAGATGATTAATTCTTACCATACTTGGGTGGCTTTGAGATTAGCGAATTACAAAATAGTATAACATATATATGTATAATTAAACTCAAAATTTGGATTGGCTTATATTGAAGAATTCTATTGAATATACAGGTGGTGGAAAGATGTAGGTGTGCCAACAAAGCTTACGTTTGCTAGAGACAGGATAGTAGAACTCTACTTCTGGATGCTAGGCGCATATTTTGAGCCCCAGTATTCAAGGGCCAGGATGATGTTGGTAAAGGCGATATTTATGCTTTCCCTTATGGATGATGTTTATGATTCCTACGGTACATTGGCTGAGCTGCAACATTTTACTGGTGCAATTCAAAGGTGAGAAACTTTATCATATATCAAATTATTTTGTTCACTTTGCTTCCATATCAAATTATTAACTGGACCAGCCTTGCAAGCTTCATTACAAGTATTTAAATGCAGGTGGGACTTAAAGGCTGCTGATGAGATGGAAGAATGTCTACGAGTTGCTTTCCTTGCCATATATCAGACAATGGGAGAACTTGAAGCTGAAGTACTCAAGGATGGCAAGCTTTACCGCATTGATTACCTCAGAAGAGAAGTACAATAATTAAGTTCACTAGTCTAAATAGTTTAGAAATTAAGCATTTCGATATATTTTTCATGTTTACATATAATTAAAAAAAAATAGTTGCAAAAATATATATTCAAAGATGATCAAATTAATTACATCATGAAAATAAATATCTATGACTATTTCCAATATCAATCACAATTTCATAACATATTGAATCGCAACAATCTAAATCCTTTATGCATGTAATTTGTCGTCATTGCATGAAGAATTGCTCTTTTTAACTAAAAAGGTCGGTTGCTTGATTCTAGTTAAGATTGTTAGCTCCAATTCAAATGTATTATGAGCTTAAATTTTATAAGATATGAAACCCAAAGTTATATATTCAGATATATGATATGTGTTACCTTAATCAATGCTTCCGTGCTTCAGCAAAGAAAGCCACAAATAACAAGATATATATCTCTATTTAATATAACCATCCATAACATAAGGTTTAACTTTATTTTCGTTTTTGCAGTTTGAAAAGTCGGCTATTGCATACCTAGAAGAAGCCAAATGGAGAGATGAATGTTATGTACCATCATTAGCTGAACATCTGGAGCTGTCAATCAAGACCGCTGTTTTAAATGTTGTTACCTGTGCCTCATTCATTGGTATGGGAGAAATAGCAGGGAAGCACCCATTTGACTGGCTCGCAAGTTTTCCTCAAATTATCAAAGATGCAAGCAAGATGGGTAGGATTATGGATGATATTGGGAGTTTTGAGGTATGCATGATTTCAATCACAGAAAAATAACCAGTTTAAAATTAAAAGCTCTTTTAATTATTTAACTTAAAAATATACTAATTTTTATAACTTCTTTGATGTGTCTTCCATAGATTGATGCAAAGATGGGGAGAAAACATGTTGTTTCGACAATCCATTGTTGCATGAATGAGTTTGGAGACTCACTAGAAGAGGCAAAAGCAAGATTATTGCATCTGGCGGAGGATGCATGGAAGGGCATCAATAAAGAGTGTTTACATCTAACTATACCACCTGCTCTACTTGCCAGAGTAGTTAATATTGCTTGTATGATGGAAGCCATCTATTATGGAAATATAGATGGATATACGGAGGCAAGTGTTTTGAAAAATTCCATCTCATTATTATTGGTTCAACCAATTTAATGTTGAAGTTGGAATGTGGACCCTAGCTTTTTTGTCTCCATTCGTTTGTAAGCCACTTTTCAAGCCGGATTCCTGGCCTTCTTTGCATGCAAAAGTTTGTACTAAGCCTTGTTTATGTAGCATTAGGGCAATGTTGTGAGACTTTTACATTATAATTTTATATTGTGTTTTGGGAGTAAATTTTTTGGGAGGCTACCAAACTTTGCTTTTTATTCAATTAGGTATCCGAACTTTAATTTAAATCAAAAAGGTTACCTAACTTTAATTCTCTTTCACCGGCAGGTCACCCTAACAAAACCCTAACAAATCTGATCATTCAATGCTGATGTGGCGGCTCAACTTACATAGTCAGCTATTTTAATCCTCATCAGCGTTCCACATCATCATTAACATTCCACATAATCTACAGAGCCGCAGTGATCGGATAATCGAGAATTTCACCATACTCCGTCTACTCTATTGCATAGTCGGCCAGTGGAATTGATGGTTGTCTCTCTTCCGGCATAGGTCAGCGCCAAGCGCTCATCAAAGAATGATCTTGAAAATCAATTACAAGCATAACAATGAGAACTAGATGTTCAGATTGGTAAAAAATCATCAAAGAATGATCTTGAAAATCAAGAACATGAATGTTGAAATTACTTTGAAAACAGAAAAAAAAAAATCCCAAAGTTCAGAGAATAAATTCAATTAGATAAAAAGAAAATAATGCCAAACATCACAATTTATAGGTTTAGAATTTCAACTTTTCATTCATTCATTCAACAATCCATCCCTACAAACTATTGAAGAAAACCTAGCAAACTCTATAAATTACATATTAGAAAATCAAGAAAGAAACCCTAGATCTAAGAACTGGTAAACTTGGTGACAGCCTTGGTGCCATCAGACATGGTATTCTTGGCAAACTCTCCGGGAAGAACAAGACGAACGGAGGTCTTTGTAACGAGCCAAGCGAGATGCCTCCTGTGCGAGCTTCTCAAAGATATCATTGATGGAGTTCATGATGCCCATACCTTTGCTAGTGAAGATCAGAGAGGAGTCGTCGGGGCAGGATGTGAAGAGAAGCGTGGCGAGGAAGCTGCTTGGGCCGGAGCCGACGGTGAGGTCAAAGAAGTCGAAGAGGAGACAGAGTGGCTTTGGTTGGATCTGTCAACGATGAAGCTCGACCGTCCAATCACTGAGATTTAGGGTTTCAAATAGGAGGATCTTAGCCGTTGATCCGGAACTCTTTTATGTGTAATGTTGATGATGATGTGGAACGCTGATGAGGATTAAAATAGCTGACTGTGTAAGTTGAGCAGCCACATCAGCATCGAACGATCAGATTTGTTAGGGTTTTGTTAGGGTGGCCTACCGGTGAAAGAGAATTAAAGCTAGGTAACCTTTTGGATTCAAATTAAAGTTCGGATACCGAATTGAATAAAAAGCAAAGTTTGGTAGCCTCTGAAAAATTTAACTCTGTGTTTTGGAAAAACTCGCTTTTTTGGGAGTCATTATTCGACCCCGTCTATGGATAGGAAAGCACTAGTTCCGGGCAAGTAGCTTAGAAAGTCTGTCTTTCTTCTCTTGGACCTAGACCTTGGCTTATATCTTTGGCTTATAAAGGCTTTACGAGCCCCCTATAAACCGAGTTTCACTAGCACTTGAGCTAGTAGCCACAACTTTATACACTACACCAAATTATAGTTATAGAGGCAGGCAAGGGAGCCAGTTTTCTAAAACTGGCGCTCATTATTGGGATTAAAAAATTAACCTCACTGTTAGAACCGGTTTAAAGCAACCAGCTGTACAAGTGCTAATATTATCAATAAATTAGCCAACGAGCCAACGAGCCAACGAAGTTCACGAGCGGGGTTAGTTTTGTAGAGGAAATCCGAATCCAAATCCCGTTAGTGTTTGCTTGTTCCTTTCTCCTTGCAGCCGCGGGAGCACATATCAAAGCCTAGATCACGAACGGAGAGCTTGTGAGTGCTAGAAATTGTCACCGGCGATGGGAGTCCCAGCATTCTACCATTGGTTGGCAGAGAAGTACCCCCATGGTGGTAGTTGACGTTGTGGAAGAGAAGCCCTTGGAAATCGAGGGCGTTTGAATCCTTGTTGATACTTCAAAGACAAATCCTAATGGCCTTGAGTTCGATAATCTCTACTTAGATATGAATGGAATCATCCATCCTTGTTTCCATCTAGAGGATCGAGTATTCCCTCATTCTAATTTCTTTCTTTCTTTTTTTTTTTAATTGTATTTTTAGTGATTTTGGTGTTAGTTTCGGGTTTTGGAGTTCTTGTGGAGCTTAAAATAGATGTAGGTATTTTGTTTGATGCTGATGTCTGTTCTTTCTTCTCAAGATTTGCCTTGATCTTTAGGTAGCCCATTACTTGAAGTCTTTTTGATTCAAGGTTTATAATTTTGCGAGTGTCGAGACTTAGCTATTATATGTTTTTTACTTAGCACCTTGTCAGAAATAGCACTGTGGCTATTAATCAAGGCATTGTATCACATGAATTTGGATTTTGCAATGGGAATAGGTTTAGATCACAGTAATCTAAACCTATTTGATAAGTGAAAAATTTTACTAGAATATTAATCTTCCACTTGACTGTTTGGAATGATATAGTTCTTTCTTGAAGCAAAAGGAAATCACTTCAGCAATTTGTGTGCTAAATGTCAGTACAGTGAAACAGTGAAACTTTTATCCAAACGGGGTATGCTTATTGTATTAGATTTGAGTATTTCCTTTTTAGTATATTCTCTATTGTTGGTATGTTTGTAAAATGCATTCTTATGCTATTAACAATCTTTGTGCCCACCATATCATTATTCATATTCAGGAGTGTAATGTTTAGAGAAGGAAATGACTCAATCATGGTTAGATAATGCAAAGTTTTCCAATGCATCAACTTCAGGATGGTTCTTGTCTTGTATTTTGCAATTGTCATCGAATTCTCGCTCACGGCACAGATCAATATGCTGTCTTTTCCTGTACACAAATAATTCTTCATTACACTTTTTGATCATAGTTGGTGTATGTTTTAGTGTAAAGTTTGAATCTTCCATATATTGTTCTATTTGGTTTTACATGATTAACATGTCATTTTAATGCCAAATGGATGTAGAAGGGCACCCTATTTTTCTTGGGTTCTTGTTTTTTTGCATTTTGAAGTGAACAAATATTGGAATGTGTTTCATTTGCACTATTTCTGCATGACACTGGGATTGTTTGTAATGATGAAGTGATGCATTAGCACAAATTATTGTGGAAGTAATGCTTGTGAGTCATATTGCTCATTGGTGCCTAGTTAGGGTTAGGGGAAAAGAGTTAAATGTTTTTAATAATCATATGAATATGGTTTGGTTGTGAGATGCTTATTTGGAAGTTTTGGTTATAGAAACTTCTTATTTATGCTTAGAAAGTGTATTTTCTTAAAAGTCTCTTGAAATGTTTGACCAAGAGGGTAAGAACATTTAAAATATTTTTTATCTGTGATTGTTTTCATTTATTGTTTGCTATTTGTTGCTGCTTTTTTTACTTTATATAACTTACTTTTCTAGGTTATAGCATGCCTTGATATGAGGACCAATGATAAAGGAGATCTTGTAGTGACTAAAGGTGACCAATATGATGTGAGATAACTAACACAGGAAACTGAGGTAATGGATATCTTGATATTACTTTCTCTTTATTGTTATGTGATCTATGCCATAATAATGATGCTTTGTCTGTAACAAGCTGATTTGCCATTGAAGCTTTTGGAAGAAGGATGTTTTCGCATTATTATCTGTTGGCATAGTGGATTTTTTTTGGTGTTGTGGTGGATGAGACATTCCCCTACAGTGTTGTTTAGCTCATGCGTACTGGTCTTTTCTTCAATATATAGTTTTTAGACTTTTTCCTATGTTCATGTGAACAAGTCAGAAACCTTGGTAAACCTGTGGATCTTGCAAGGCCATATTATAAGGATGGTGCTGATGAGGTATATTTCCTAATGCATTTAATTTATTTGTTTATATAAACCATGCCCCTTGGTATGCTATTTCAAGAAATCAAAACTATGCTGGTTAGTTTCTTGAATATAACTGGCTTCCGTGACTTCCCCTTGGGAAATTTACCAATGTTGCAGGTGTGACATTCATTCTTGTATGAAATTTGAGCAAAATCCATTACCGTGGGGCAATTTAAGTTATCAATTCTATTCTTTGATACTTTAGAAAATGCACATGTACTCTGCCTCACTTCAGAAAATGTTTTTGTATCATTGACAGTTGGTGGTGGTATATGGGATTTCACTGATACGAATGGGAGGACAGTTACGCGTAAGCCTCTACTTCATCTTATATAAAGAAATAAGAATGCTTGATAATTCATATTTTCTATATATTCTGTAGGTTGTGAGTTGTCAACCACATTATGAAATTTATCTTCATTTGATCAATATTGTGTAGTAGCCTTCCTTATTATGATATTAAAATGCGTTGATGCTTGCATCCTTGCCTAGTCAATAAATGGCCCTGCACATATTTCATTCCTCAACTATCAATCAAAAGACTTTAGTCTATGAAAGAGCCACCGAAAATTACTTACTGCTGACAATAGTTGGTCATCTGTGTTCCTTTTCCTTTAAATACACGCTATTCAGTCAAACATGCATATTAACATTACATGTTACATCACAAGTCTTCTTTCAATGGCTAACCTTGTACAAGTCATACTATCTCAGGTACTATTCAAGCCTTGAAGTTGCCGCAGAATATTTTAGATCTGGTGCAGATAAGGTCTCAATAGGAAGTGATGCAGTTTTTGCCACTGAAGCATATTTATCAACTGGGGTATGGCTGTGTTTTTAACTGATTTTGAAGATTATTTTTGTTCTTGGTGCTGAATTATGTTGGTTTTCTTATATGTTGGACATTGGTATTTATTATCTGTAACCACATATTTTCAGGCTGTGGTTGTGAGTGTTCATCCTCGTAGAGTACCTTAAGATTCTTGATGATATAAAATTCAAGACTGTAAAAGTCTCTACCCCAGCCCCAGGTAGTGGTTTCCTTTTAATAAGGAGCATGTAAGATGTTATCTGTATGGCTTAATCTTGTGTGTATATTCTTCTGTAAGTTCTCTCATTGTAGTATTTCCTGGCTTTATGTCCTAATGGAGGAGAATATGCATGGTACCAATGCAAGGTGAGCTTTTAACCATTGTCTTCTTTCTGCATAATATCTTCCTAGTTTGTAATGGGGGTCTCAGACCCGTTTATGCAAATTATCTCTATTAGCGAGCAGGTTGGATGTTATCATATCCATGCACAAGTAAAAAAATGAGAAATATAAGAAAATGATATAATTCAAGGAGTTTGACTCAAAGAAAATCTTCAAACCATAGACCTTCAAACGAACACTCTTTGGATATTGAAATAATAGTTTACTTTTTTGTATGATTTGCAGTTGCAAAACATTGATGATGGAAGAAGAATTAATATAAACCTTTCATTGTTTTTTAAGCTTTGGTTTAATTCACTAGCTTGATAAAAACACTCCAACCTCTTGAATCTCCACTAACCTTAAGCTAACGATCAGCTATCTTTCTATGAACATAAAGAAACCTCAGTAATTAGTATTCTTTGGACAACCAATACTAACTGAAGGAGTAGCTCCGAACATATTGTGTGCCAAATATGTAATTTTGTTATCATGAAATGATTTTCTTCTTTACTTATTTCTTAAATTTACACTGTGAGTTGAACTTGAAACTCGATGATCTCCTTGTGCTTGTGACAGCTTAATTCATTTACAGCATCGGTTTTGGAGTTTGATAGGTTAGCAAGTCAGTTATTTAATAGTTGATTTCCTTCTTTGTTCTATATATATATACTGTTGGTCAGAGGAAGCTATGTTTTTCTCTATGAAACTAATGTAACAAAACCTCTTTATTCATGTATGCACAAGTCAGTAAACTATTTGATTGGTATGCCCTTAATTAATGTGATATAGCTAGTATTGTTTAAAGAAACACAAATTGAATGATTTGTTAATTATTTTTGGTGCTGAATTACTTAGCTGGTATTGTTTATACAGCTTTTGTTCAATTATTATGAGATCATAAATTTATAATCAATTTTATCCTTGACCTTATTATCTATGGCCAGGTTCTTCAACACAAGGCTTTAACTGGGATTTGTCAAGCTGGAGTTGCTACTAACTACATCCATGTGGATGGCATTTTGAGGTGTTTTGCTTCCTATGTGAAAATTTTATCTGTATTGCATTATATAGGCAACAAAAGAGCTGTGTTTATTATCTGAAACTCTCTGTTGATTTGATGAAATACAAAGTTCAAGCAAATTATTTTTATTTAAAAATTTATTATTTAATGTTGTTATTCCAAAGGTGTTTGAATTGATCAAGAGAAACTTGGCTGCCAATGCAGGCATTTTTTTAAGAAAAATGGAATTCAATTAAAATGTGAATTTTTAATTGATTAAAAGCAGGTTTTTAACTGATTAAATAATATATATTTAATTAAAAACTAATTATTAGGCATGTCTTTGAGGGGGTTATAACTGCACTAAAACTATAACTAGAGTTTTAAAATTTTAATTGTAGAGGCGGTTATGACCGCCTCTAAAAATATGAGTGTTGTTAAAACCTTATTAATTGTAGAGGTGGTTATAACCACCTCTAAAACTATAACTAGAGTTTTATAGCTAAAATAATTTTCGAGGCGGTTATAACCGCCTCTAAAAATATGAGTGTTGTTAAAACCTTATTAATTGTAGAGGTGGTTATATATAACCGCCTCTAAAAATATAACTAGAGTTTTATAGCTAAAATATCTTTCGAGGCGGTTATAACCGCCTCTATAAATATGAGTGTTGTTAAAACACTATTAATTGTAGAGGCGGTTATAACAACCTCTAAAACTATAAGTTTTATAACTAAAATATCTTTCGAGGTGGTTATAACCGCCTCTAACAACCACTTCTTTAGTTATTAATTTACCCCAACGGTTGTATCAAACCGGCTCTAAACTCTAGAGCCGGCTTAATACTAGCCGGTTTAGAGGCGGGTGAAAAATTCACCGTTAAAGGTATAAAGGCGGTTTTAACAGCCTCTATATGTCACACCCACCCCTTCTACCGAGGTAAATGTGGCACCCATCAGTTAAAATTTCATTTTTAATTGGAAACCTGACACATCTCAAAAATCAAATCAGATTTACAATCACAACTTACAACTTTACACAAATTACAGGTTTAAATACATAAATATAATAAACATAATAACCCAAATTTGCGGGTACAACCACTACAAGATTACGACAACAACAAATAGTAAGAAAGATATGGGACCCACTACAATCTTGACCTTAACCTGACTAGCTCTATAGTCGAACAGTGATCTACTAGGGTCCTGCTCCTGCAGCTACAGCACGTTCAGTTGGTCGATAGTGGCTCAATAATTTCAAATAATTTAAAAGTGATATACATAAAGCATATAAAGATCAATTTCTCAAATAATTTTCCCAACTTTCACAAATACCAGAATTTTAGAAAAATACAACTTTAAAGAGCTTTTGAAACTGAAATTCAACAGAAATCAACATCAATTCGATTTTCTCAGAAAACACAAATTTTGGGAGAGACTGCCCTCATCACAATTCAAAAATAACATAAATCTCAAATTCAAAATATAGCAATACCCAACACTCACCCAGCATAACATGGTCTAGAAAACTCTCTAAACCTTCGTTGTGGCTGCGGCTACGTTCAGAGTCGTCAAGGAACTCATGTCTTTAACGTTGACCCATCAGTTCACCGGTCGATGACCCCGGTTACCCGATGAATATCCAGTCAGGGCTCTACGCTCCCACCTGAACTGGCCCTCGTAGAAATCAACACCCAGGTCCACCATGCCACCTCTAAAGGCTGGCCCGTGGGGACCCACTACTGCAGAAGTCGGGCCTTAGCCCGCCGTCACCATCAAAACCAGCAAGTAGATACAGTAATAATATAATCGGTATAAATCATATCAGTAAAGTCCAAATCCATGATACCATTCCTATACCGATAAAACATTTTAATATGCTCACATGGTTTCACAAATCATTCCAAATCAAAGCATATGTCCCATCAAAAATAAATACATGAATCAAATAATTTAATCATTTATACATGTATTTTCACTATTTGAAAATATGTATAATTATACAAAATCATGTATATCAATACGATCGTCATGGAATATCAATGGCAAATAAATAATAATAAATATAAGTATATTTCAACAGTATACGCAATTAAAGTATTAAACATAATAAAATGAAATAATTAAACCATCATTTCCAAAATACTAGCCATCAAATAATTATTTCAAAATAATAATAATTAAATAATTATTTCCAAAATAATAATAATTATCCAATAATTTAAATAATAGCCACTATCAACTCACCTGGTCTCCCTTGGGTTCCTTGCTAGACCTGGAACTCCATCCCAAGACTGAACAACACCTAACAATATAACATAATAAAAATAAATATAAATATCACAATTAAACCCAAAAGAAAAAATAATAAACCAATATCTGACTCTGTAATTGGCCCACTCACTCCAATCGGTTTAAACCGGACCTTGCATAATCAAACTTGTCTCCAATTGCACTTAAGCCAACTCAATTTGGCTTAGACCATTCTGAACCAACCTGAACCAACCTCAATTCCACTTAACCAAGCTCAAATTCACTGAACCAAACTCAATTTCACTGAACCAGGTCTAATTAAACCAACCAGCCTTGAACCAACTCAATTCTTATACAAAATCTATTGAACCAGCTTGGTTCAACCGAACCCAAATTTTCCTTGAATTGGTTCAACCCAAATCCTTAGCCCAACATCCAAACCAAGCCCAAATTAGTCTTAACCCACTCAATTTAACCAAACAATGCAAGTCCAACCACACTCAACTTGATTTGATCCAACCCAACTCAACCAAATCAAGCCCAACTCAATCAATTCAACTCAACCAAATCAATTCTAACTTGGTTTGATCCAACCAAATCAATTTGGCTGAACCCAACCAATTCCAATTCAACCATCATGATTAACACCTTAATCATCATAATCATCAACTTAATTAGCGAAACCAAACCATAATCTCGGTGCTACACTAATACTACAGTAAAACCAAAAATCTCAACCTCCATTCAAGCTAGATTCATCACAAATACAATGGTTTTTCTAAAACAACTTGAAGCAACAATCATCTATAACCATTGAACTTGTTTTTCCTACTCAAATCAATCATCATCTTCATCAAATCCATCAAATACACATATATACATACATACATACACTCATTCATCAAAAAAACACAAAAAAAAAACTCTTACCAAGTAAAACCATTCCTCCGCGCGAGCTCCCTCCGGCGATCTCCAATCCTCCACCTCAAATCTTCCATTTTTCTCCTCATTTCTTCATATTTTTTTTTGTTTTCTCTCACGGGGTACTGTAGCAGATGAAGGGAGAAGAAGATGAACAAACAAACCATCAAAATCTAGTTTTTTTCTAACTTATTTTTTCAGCCGAAATTCACTTTTAGTCCCTCAAAATATATTTCTTACAAAACAATCCCTGAAAAAACTCACTAATGGTCCCTGAATTATGAAATAATATTGCTTAAAGATCCTCACAAATTGTCTAATGGTCCCTAATGCATAACACAGCATTTTAAAAAGATCCCTACCGCCTTACCTTTCAGTCCTTGGTTTCCAGAAACATTTCATGTCAATCCTTTTCATTTATTCTTTAACCCAAAATCTTTTACAACTTTTACATTTAGGTCCTTAATTTTTCCACTTGTGGTTTCTCAACAAGATTACTTTGTAGAAAAATCTTACTACCACTGTAGTAATACCCTGAATATATTTTCCAAGAGTTATCCACAGGTTCAGGGTATTACACTATAAGTCATAAAAACTGCCTCTAAATCACTTTTCTAGTGTAGTGATATATATATATATATATATCTGTTTACTAACTATATAATTTATGTTTTTCTTAATTTTAATGGTGTTATACATGATGGAGGAGACAGCTGTAGACTTAAACGCCAAACCTGAGATAAATCAGTATCAATATTATTACTTGTCTTTTTTTTGTTGTTTGTAAATGACTAATATTGCTGTTTGTAATTACAAAATTGGTCGTAAATCCGAAATGTACTCAGCATATGATGCACATCAAATGAAATGTGTAACAGGAAAAATACGGACAATACACATAAAACATAAATAATACACACTAATAGAAGGTAATACACAAGAAACAGACTCAATACACAGTAAAAAAAAAATAACACACCAAACAGAAATAATAGATAGAAAACAAAACTACTACACACTCAATAGAAGTAATACACAAGAAATGAAATTACTAGAAAGAAAATGGAAACAATACATAAGAAAGGGAATTAATACATAGGTACCCAGTTAACTACACAACAACATTAAAACATACACAGTTCATGGCAAAAATAAAAACAAATAACATCTGCTCACATTATGGATAGCCCATTTAGTCCACTATGACTACATTACATTTACAGTTATGACCTGGTTGATGGCACCGACTACAATATAAATCGCGGATATTGAAGGCTTGTGAATCGATTCTCTTCTTTCTTGGATGCCCAGGGCGTTTCCTTGAAATTGGCAGCTGAATTCAGAGCTCACGCTTGTTGTCAGTGAAGTTTTTACATAACAATGCACATTCGTGTCTGTTTGCATGATCGTAGCACATGCATGATTGCTTGGTAGGCTATGTACTTTTCATCTTTGGCAAGAGCAACCTCGAAACTAGAGGTTGACTGCACTGTTGTGGTTGTCAATGACTTTGTACTTGTCTTTAACGGATCAGCCCCTCAGAAAATGACTATCCTCAACAATTTGTTCAACATTCTTAATATCTCAAGGCATAGGTGTGTATCCTGCCTATTTGATTGTTCGCGTTTGTTGGCAAGCATATTCATAAGTTTAAACTTGCGGATGAACACAATACACACCAAATTTATTACACAGTAATGCATATCGTACACAAGAACAAAATATATTACATAGGAACTTAAAAAAAGTACACGCAAACACATATAAATACACAGTAATGAATAACACTACACGGAAAATATTTGTAGGTGTATATGGAGAATAACCTTATGAAGCATGCAGTCACCATTCACATTTCGAAGCTGAGGACTTTGTATGTGGCAATAAATAGAAATCACACAAATTATACAAGAACGTTAATTAATACACACTAACAACTAATAATACACAGGAAACATTTTTAATATACAGGGAATGATTGTAATACATGAGAAAGATGTCTAACATACAGGAACACATAAATGAAAAGTAACCAGTAATTGTAGTCATTGTTGTTTTACAATGAGAACAAGAAGCCTGAGTATCCATCCGCAGAGTAACTCACTTTCTCGATGGTGATGTCCACGACAAATTTGTTGAAAGTATGGTATATATGGCACATGCATTGAAAGCCCGCGTCAAACTCAATTGAGCAAAGTGTTTTGCATGAGTTAGGCGTCATGAACTTCACTCTCACATGAGAAACATCCAGGGCCCACCACACGCATATCTCACTTTTGACTGTCTCCTATGAGCTTAAGACCGTGAATTGAAGCACATGTCCTTCTCTTTTGTATCGCGCAACAACATAGAAAATTTTTATTATTGATAACACCTACATGAAATTTTCAATAGTGTGTAAGATTCCACAACTACGAAAGAATGAAGAAGAAGAAGACACCTACATGAAATTTTAATAGTTTGTAAGATTCCATAACTACGAAAGAATGAAGAAGAAGAAACAAAGAACAAACTTACATGTTGAAAAATAAGATGAAAAGAAGAAGTTGAAGTGTTGATAAGATGAAAAAGAAGAAGTTGAAGTGTTCATATTCTCCACCGGCAACCCAAACAAAATGAAAAAGAAGAAGTTCAAGTGTTGATATTCTCCATCGACAACCCAATTGAGAAGAAAAAAAAGTTGTTTAAGTGTTGATATTCTCCATCGACAACCCAATTGAGAAGAAAAAGAAGTTGTTTAAGTGTTGATATTCTCCATCGGCAACCCAAAAAAGATAAAAAAGAAGTTAAAGTGTTAATATTCTCCATCGGCAACCCAAACAAGATGAAAAAGAAGTTGAAGTGTTGATATTCTCCATTGGCAACCCAACCAAGATGAAAAAGAAGAAGTTCAAGAAGAATAAGAAAAAGATAAGTGAAAATGCAAAAGTTCTGACAAAGAAGCTATAAAAAAGACATGACCACACATCACATTTAATGTGACAAGACTTGGAGGGAAACTTCATCCACTTTTTTCTTTTTCATCTCACATGGGCATTTGTGGCATTTTCCACTCACTTAACTGACGAAATTAACACCAGGGACTAAAAAAAATTTGACTGAGAAAAGGAGGGACCTAATGGAATATGGAAAAGTCAAATAGACTAAACCAGAAGTTTGAAACATCATAGGGACTTATAAGTAATTTTCCCTTTTAAATTTTGTTTATTTAATTTTTATAGTTAATTTTTGTTTATCTTTCCATTGTCCCTAAAGTGGGACCTTGAATTTTTTTCAATATTTCTAAGTACATGTGAGCTTGAAAAATCTTGGAATTTATCAGTATTTCTGAGTATATGTGAACTTGTGAAATTTAGAAATTTCTGAACTTGTACTCCGCAAATATTTTGTATCTGATTGTTTTGGTCTCCAAATGAGCAATGTGCAACCCTGTCAGAGGGGGGTTAAACCCTGACCTTGTCTACAAGAAAGTCTAAAAAAATGAGACTGCAGTTTAGCACCTTGTCCGTTCGGTGAAATAATTAACGACCACCTGATATTCAGTCTCGGGTTACCAAGGGTAAATAAATAACCTTTGTTATTTTGGCACGGGTCACCGAGGATAAATAAATGACCTCTGGCATCTATAGTGAATTTGGAGACATACTGGAATTGTTACTTTCTGCTTTGCCCTTTTGATTTTCATTTTCTGTAAAGACACTTTTGTCCTGCCTTGAAGTTTTTATATTTTTGATATGGCGTTTCTGAGTTCTAAAGTTTGGTAATGACGTATTTAGAAATATTCTTTTATTAGAATATTATATTCGGTATTTTGTTTAGACTATAATTTCGGAGACTAGTGTTATTCTGAAAATCTGGTATACTCGAATCACGCTTTTGTAAATTTTGGTTTAGTCTAACTATCCTTTAGAGAACTGTGCTCATTTATTTTGAATTTGCATTTTCAAAATTTGATATATTTTTAGTACAATATTCTTAAACATCGGTATTACTTGTGAACTATACCTCTGTTGACTTATTTATTTTGTATTTGTTTAAACTATGTCCAAACTTTGAATTATTCTCAATATCTGAAATCGAGAATTATTAACCCTGTTATTTCAAAGAATTTCTAGGTTATTTACTGGCTAGTGAGCTCATGAATTTATTTTTAAATTCTTTTCAGATCAGGAGTAGTTGACTGGCGGGGTCTCTAGCTAGCAGGTTTCCTTTAGCTATGTCTTCTTGTCTGTGGTAGAATTTGAGTCCTTGCATTTGTCTTATCTAAATTTTTTTATTTTGGTATTTTTTTAGTCTCTTGTACCCGCCTGCATTGTATACTATGTGAAGTCTGTAATCTTGTAACTCAGTTGGTCTGTTGTAGTTTTGTTTGTCTGGAACCAGGTTCGCAGGCCTTGCAGGCCTATGTGGTTCACACCCTATGGGTCTACAATCGTTTGTCTACGCACCGTGTCCGGCGAGCTTGGATAGGGAGTGACATGGAATATGTTTTAAAACAACATCCATACCTCAGTCCAGCATTGTACAACTTGTTGAAGTTGATTAGAAGCAACTTGGGTCTCACCTAATATGGAGTGCAAGTATGCATAGAAATGCTTCAATATCTTTATATGTATAGTGGTCAAATGATAGTTGCTTTATTATTTACATGTTTGTTTGGTTATTTATGAATGTGTCATCGTGGTGCACAATGTTCATGCTTAGTTATAGATCTATATATTCAATATAGTAACCCTAACCTAGAGTATAGGGTTTGACACTTTGTTAAAGGTTAGATACTCGATCATACATACCTTTATACATACTCTCATACATACCTTTATACTTACATACTCTCATACTCTCATATTTTATCTATGTACATACATACCTATCACCCACACACAAAAAACCCTACTTTTTATCATTTGATTGTACCCGAGTAGCTATGGGTTCAATAGTTACTTGGCTAATTATATGATTATAACATTCTTTTGCAAATAATTTGCATAAAGATAAATCACACTTATTACATGTGGTTCTATATTTAGTAATGTGAAATCTATAACAAATATCACATTTTTGTTTGGAATTTAGTTTATGATCTATCAATTCATGTGTACAATTATTATCTAATTTCTACTTATATGTTTCTAAAAGAAATTTAGGATTTTTATCTAAGCTGTAAGCCATCTGTTATCCATTGGTTCTATATCACCAAAAACTTGATTAAATTCTAAAAGATTACTTTCTTCAGTAAAATTATTTTCTTCTCCTCCAAATATGCTACATATATCACTATCTTTTGCAATATCATTACTTGCTACACTTACTATGTCTACTTCTTTTGATAATTCTAACTATTGATACATATTTAGCCTTTCCATTTCAACTCTGTCTTTAGTACAATGTCTTGCATAATGTCCTATTTCTCCACATATAAAACACTTACATTTTATCGAGGTGCTTTATAAATTTTAAATTTCTTTACATGATTTTCCCTGGGTCTTCTTTTCTAATAATATGTGCTTCGTTTTAGTCTTTTCCTAGGTTTTGTTTCTCTATGTACTACTGGAACATATATTTTATTATAATAACTGTAACTTGCTATTTGTTTATTTGCCTCATTTTCTAAATATTTTTCTTTTAGATAATTAAAGGTAATTAAGATAGCTGGTCCTATTCCTATGACATTCTCATTACCTTGGTCTCTCCATGCTTTATAGATTAAATCTGCTAATGGTTTTAATAACTTGTTAAACCATTTTTTAGTTAATTCTGGTCCTGAAAATGCTCTCTTCCTATGTTTGCAGCTAAAGTTATATAACTTTGGCTAAATTTTATAATATCATTAAAACAATCTAGATGTAATCTTTCTAAGTCTCTTGCAGCTATGTCTTGTAATAGTGTTTCTCCCCTAGAGAGATCTATTCCTAATAGAATTTGTCTAACTTGAGTTGTAATATTATATGGATTATCTGCCATGTCTATTAGATGTTGATAATCATTTGGGAAGTTTATTTTCCAACTATTCATCATATTTCTAGTAGTTGTTCCTTATAAATTTTCTATAAAATTTACTATTCTTACATTGTCTAATGCATGCGGTAATCTTTCTAAGGCATTAATAGCATCAGATTCCCATCTATCCAATAATTCAGGCCAATTTTGAGGATGTACTGTACTTATTACTAACATACTACCATGATAATTTTGTTGTGGCATAGTTCTTATTACTTCTAATGGGCCTGGTCTTCCTCTTTTGCTAAAAGTTCTATAGGATTGTTCGGGATAATTACCTAACTCATAAGAACTCTATTGCCTAAGAGGTTTGTGTTGTTCTTGAGCCACTTTCAGTAGTTGTTAGCTTTGCTGGGCTAGATGAACTAGTACTTGCTTGATTATTACTCCCTACACTTTGCACATTCATGTGTATTTCATCATAATTATCTACTATCCCTGAATTTTTTTATTAATTCATCAATATCTATGTCTTCTAATTGTCTAGCAATTTCTTCTTCTTCTTCAGTTAACAAATATTCTTCTATTTTTACTTTTTTAGGATACTTATTATATTCATATCTACATTCTATTAAAAAATGTACATCATCTATATCAGTTGGCATTTTTAAGAAATCTTCTTCCGAGTTGTAATTAGGATAAAAATGTTCTATTAACTTTTCTATTAGTCAAGATTTAATTGATCATCTTCTTCATCAATAACTTCTTCAATTTTAACATTTTTATTATAAGTTTGTGTTTTAAAACTAGCAGATCCATCTTCATATTCTTAATATTTTATATCTGATGGTTCTGCTATTGCATGTGTTGAGATATTAGTTAATTTTAATTTCCATTCTATCCCTGCTAAATTTTCTGAACTATACATTTTAACTAGATATGCTTTAATTCCTTGTGATCCAAAAATTTTCATTATTTTATCAATTACTAACTGTATATCTGATTTCCCTATTATTTGATATTTGCCCAATAAAAATCTTTGTAAGTAATATGTTAGATTTTGTATTAGTCATATTATATCCTTTATATTTTACTACTAATTTGATATTTTTCATATAAAATATCTATTGTTACTAAAAATCCTGGAATCATATAAGTTATTTCAAAATTATTTGTCATATCTACTTCTGCTGTTGCTATTTGGGCTTTAGCCATATTATCTATTTGTCTAGTATCTACTAATGATAATGCTAATTTAGTTCATAATCCTAATCAATGTAATCCTGTAATAGTAAATACCATTAATCCTAAATGTACTAAGGAATAATTAGCTTTTACTAATTTCTTATAAGATTAGGCTGTTAAGAAATCAATAACTATTTCTACATTATCAATGTTACAACATATTTCAATTTCATCATATCCTTCATATAGTTTATTTTGAAAATAAAAAATACTATGTTTATGTAAATGTTCGCCTTGTACTAATTTTAGATTTTTCTCCTTAATTCTTTTAATTTGATCATTCGGCGTACCAATTGTTTATAGTGTCCTAGTATGTTTAACTCTATTAAATGAATTAAACCTTCAAATATTATCTACTAATCTTACAATTTTTAAGGGCATTTTTATTCATAAAAAGTCCTAATTCTTCTAATTCTTGTAAATATTTTTCTCTAGTTTCAAACCCATAATTATTCATTATTTTTCCTAATAATTTGATATGATTATATTTTCCTTGTTATTTAACACTATAATCCTTAAAATCTAGTCTTATTAATTTATTTCCTAAAATTAGGTCAGAGGCTTCTTTGAAGTTCTTAGAATAAATAACTTTTTTTAATTTAGTCTTCCATTTTTAATTTTTATACCTTGTTATATCGGGAAATCCTACTTTCATTCCTGGGTTCTTTTTTAATTCTTCTTTTGACCATGTTACAAAAGGAGATCTAACTTTCTTAGTTACTCTTAGATTTGTAAATTTTTTCGTAATTTCTTCTATATCATTATTATTTCTTTGCTTTTTCAGATGCTTGTTTTAATAATACGACTATCTCTGCTAGAATCAATATTATAACATTATTTTGTCTAATAATTATTTTTTCACCAATTACTTGTGGTCCATTATATGAATTATTTCTTTTACTAAATATTGCTATAGGGTTTTCTAAAAATATTTCTGTTTTTCCAAAAAGTCTTCCACAATATCCATTATTGGAAGTTAACTACTGTAAATGAATATATAGTTTCATTATTTTTTTCCATTCTTTCTATTGCTCTTAAGTATTCTAATCTATAATTTAATTTAGTTATTAGTTTTACTAATTCTTTTAATACTGGATCATTTCTCATCATTTTTTGTATATGTAATTTTTCGAAATGATCACTCAAGGCTATGTTTAAGCTATTTTCTATATATTCTATATCTGCCTTTAAAGTATATCCTAGCATATTAAACCCATGAAGTGTCATCTGGCATTATCTCATATGGTTCTTTATTGTTTATATAATTATTGTATTCAATTTCCCTTTTTATTTCCTCTAATTTTTCCAAGTGATTTCTAAGTTTATAAGGTAAACCTCTTAATCTTCTTACTTATATAGATTTTCTAGGCATATGTTGTAGATATCTTTTTGTCCCAATGTTCATTTTCTACTTTAACAAGTTGTGTATTTAGCATTTCTATTTCTTTTTCTAAGGTTAAGCCTGGCATAATTATTCTCCTATTATCTTTTTTTATATGTTTATTTAATTCTACTTGTATTTTGTTAATTTTTTCTACCATAATTTTTAGATGACTAAGTTCTTTATCAATAACTTCTAAAGTTTTAACAGTTACTTGCCTTGTAATCTAGTTTTCTAATCCAGTTTTGATATAATCTAATTTATTCAATATTGCTAAGATATTTTGATGGTTTTGCTTTAATATACTAATTGCTAATGCATTTCTTTCTATTAAATGCATCCTAATTTCATCTAAGATTTTAAATTGTTGTTCTATTAAATTATTAGTTGTTTTTATGAAATCTACTAGTTTCAAGATACTTCGTTCTTTTGTGTTCATAGAGATATTTTGTTTTGACAGTTAATTTTATTAATTTTATTTATAATAAATATTGCTAAGAGTGTAAACATTATTGCTAAAGTTGATAAACATTGATAAGTATTACTAAGCATTATATTAATAATTATTGATAATCATTTTGCTAATAATTTTTTGATAAAAGTAATAAGTATTGCTAAAGTATTTGATAATAATTATTACTACTTTTGATAGTAAATCTTGCTAAATAAAAATACTACTCAGTAATAAGTATTGCTACTTTAAAAGAAATACTACTTGGTAAGAAATATTACTACTTAAAATTAATTATTGCTAAGATAATTGATAAATATTTTTGCTACTTTTGATAATACTTCTTGCTACTTTAAAAATGCTACTTAGTAATTATTGCTACTTGTGCAATAATAATAAACTTTTGCTAAGATGCAATAATAAACGGTTTTTTTTTATTATTATAACTCAAATAACAACTACAGTTTGATGGAAGCTTTCAAGGTTTTATGATAAGGACCTCTCTTTCTTTTACAATATAGTTTTGATATCAAGTTTTAAGGTTATTTCTAATTACACAAGAAAAGAACACACTTTTAGTTTTCTTTTTAGCCTTTACTGCATTAAATCTTAATTGCTATTATCTTGATATAGGATTAGTAGTATTTTAGTTGTCTTAGGGACCAAGCGTTACAGAAATTTGTCTCCATTATCTTGATATAAAGACAACAGTATTTCTTTGCCTTAGGGACCAAGCATCACAGAGATTCACTCTAAAGAAAACAAGACTAGTAAATGATTATTCTCTCCTACTTTCGGTTATCGGGCCTTAACACGAGTCCCAGCCCTTCAAGCGGCCACTCACTACCTATCCTCAGAGAGAAATAATCAACGCATCATCTTGTTTTAAAAAGAGCCATGTTACATGATAAAACACAAGATTTATGAAGCTTTTGCTAAGTAAAAATAAAAACATATATTCTTAAAACATGTAAAGAGAAAGAAAAACTTCATACTAAAACTATATGGTTTTAGAGAAGAGAAGCCTTAGAGGGCTTTTACCCCTCCATATCTTTACCTTTAAGGCTCTGATACCACTGTGGAAATGGTTGGGGCTCTTTTACAACTAAGGGGTTGTGAGAGTTATCAAAGTGAAGCAAAGGAAGCAAGGAAAGAAGTCTGGGGAGTTATGGAGAGGATGATGAGAACAAGAACACAAGAGCTATTTACTTAGAGCTTATCTCTTTCATTCATACCTCCAAGGGTTACAAGGGGTCTCCTTTTATAGAAGGAGAGAATACTATGCTACATGTGACAAGCTATGTCACAAAGTCATCCTACCTAGGAGAAGGTTTTGAATAGTACATTTTAAGGGTACATACCTTTATACATACATACTCTCATATTTATCTAATTGTGTATTATCTATAAATTAAGCAATGTTTTGAATCCCGACCTAGGGGTATGACCCGAGAAGGCTTCCAGGTCATGGGTCAATGGTCGAATCAGGGTTAAACTGGGGTTGACCCGGTCATAAATATAATATATATTTTTATAAATTTAATTATTTATAAAAATAAAAAATAATATATTATAAGTTACCAAAAATTTTAAAAACAACAATAGAAAAGTTCAACAAATAAATAGTTTTTCATATAATTTACAAATATTAATTTAATACCCTAAATACAAATTAAAACAAAATAGTAAAAATACAACATAATAATAAATAAAAAATAATACAATACAAGCTTTTAAGTTTCACAATACAATCTAATAAATAATAAAACTTAGGAATAAGGCATTGAGTTTTTATTTTAAATCAAATTTTATACATAACCCCCTATACTTACATATTTATTATTTAAAGTTTTAATTTTAAACATACAATAATATAATTGAGTTGACCCGGTTTAACTGGGCGGGTCGGCCGGTTCACCAGATACTCAGCTAGGTCAACCGGGTGGAACCAACCGGGTCAACCCTAGTTTCAAAACATGAAAATTAAGAACCATTAATCATCATCCCCTTAACAAAACAAACAATAATGGTATCAGAGCTTGGAGTAATTAAAGACCATACATTCTATAGCTTCTAACAACAATGCAATGAGTGTTTCTTAGCCAACATTGCTTGTCTTCATGGGTGATAGTTACGAGTTTTGGGGCATCAACATGAAGACTTTTGTTACGCCCCCAACCCGGCTTGCCAAACCCGGTGCGCCGATAAATGGCCACACACCCATAGCGCATAGCATAATAGGGATGCAAGGCCTCAAAACCTATTACAAACAGAAGATACAATCTAACAAAGCCACGGATTACAGATAATCAAATACAAGTAAGTCAAATACAAATTTGAGAAGACAATATACAACTTAACTACATTGGAGGAAACATGATACTCGACTGCCCACTAAGATACCACCAGAAATTGGCCATGATATGAAAGAAATTATTAACAATTTTATGAGCTTCACAACCCAGTAAGCACCAACTAAAAATATCGAGATCACATAAAGTTTAAAGATTTTAAAACATACAAAAGTCTGGAATTGTACAATATATATCTGAATAAAACCCAAAAATCTTCAAATTTCAAACAGATATAATTTTTCAGCTAAACGAATATATAAGTCCCCCAAATAACTAATGCCAAAACAAAATATTAGATTTTATTTGTTTAAATTCAGTGGCCCGAGCCAGATTTTAGAGCTCATTTGTTTACCCTCAATGATCCGAGCTAGAATGTAAAAGGCCATTATTTTTCACCGACGAAACGGTGCGAAACTATAGTTTCTAAGTCAGAAGTACGTGTGGATACTATCACTGTTTAACCCCTATTAACAGGGTTATTGCAAAGTTAATTGGGGACTACAAGTTGTTATATCAAGATATGTTGTGTACAAATATTTGTCAAAACAGAATATTTATATATGAATTGCAAATAATATATAAGTAAGTAATTCAGAAATATACTAAATAATGAAATGATTAGACAATAACTTATAATCATTTAAAAACATAAATTAGTATTTTTCTCAAGCAATTTCAGAAGGTCAAAAATCCAAGATTTTTCATGTATATATATATATATAACAAGATTTATATGCGTGATACTTACCTGTCTAACACCCAGAATTCTGAATTCACAGCAATCAAGTTTCTCAGAGAATCCTAAATTTGGGAAAACACCCCATCAGAATTTCAGACAAAATAGGTCCTAAAATCCAAAAGTATTCAAGAAGCATTTCACGATACTAATGAAGCTGCAGAAGTTAAATGACTATTAACAATTCCATTATGACCCTTACTATTAAAAATGGCAGAACTTTGCGAATTCTGATCCAAATTAGAAATTTCAATTTTGAGAGAAAACTAGACATCTACATCTATAACATATCCAAATCTCATAATGATTTGAGACCTATAGAATTAAAGTGATCACCTTTAAAAATAATTAACATGCAAACCAACAATTTCAGACATACCTTTTCTAATACAAATATCTCGATACACATAACTTCAAATAAGATTAAAATTTAGGAGAATATCATTAACTCAAAATTAAACAATTTTCTTGTTAAACATGGGTCCTGATTCAACTTCTAAGATCCTCAACTTCTTTGATCAATCTTCATGCTTCCTGCAGAAATGCCATTGAGCACATCTACAGAAATCTGATCATATCTCACAAATTACAGGGTAAAATTTCTAAATTTTGTAGAGCCAAAGATAAAATTATCTTCTACAACTTTTGTATATAAATCTATGTCTAAATTAGACTCAAAAACCATTAAAAAAAAAAGCTTAAGGCCTGCACAGAAACCCTACCTGAGGCACCTGCATACAAAGCTATATCTTTCAAGATACAACTGCAAAAATTCTGAAATTTGGCAGTAAGAAATATAAGATCAATATGAATGATTTCCATAGTTTGATCTCCTCCAAATCATGTCTTTAACTCTACCAAATTATAGAGGGATCTCTGTTATGGTACATAAAATTTCGGAATCCAATTATTCTCAAATAAATCAGATCTTTTTGATCAGGTTACAAGAATTCATTTCGTCCTCATTATAATTTGGAAACATAATCTTCATAATTCAGTATCTTTGATAGTAAAATAGCAGTCAATCTCATTTTTAAATGCTAAATTGATTATATTTTCTATATCATTTACACTGTATTTAGTATGAAATTGTACTTGTTTAGCATCTCATTAGTATGAAATTTTATTCTTTTGTGCACAATGACCTTTATTTTTATTTTAGGAAGAAAAAAGTGAATTCAAGAATGTTTTGAGCAAAATGAAGCAAGTTGCTGAATCAAGATTGCACAACAACTCACAACATGCATTATGGTAACACACAACGACCATTGTCTACACTTACCATTACCGTGATCAAGCCATGGTAGCATGAGCTCATTGGTAGTGACATAGAAGTCATAACGGCCTCACAACGACTATTGTGAAGTCCATAATGGCCATTGTCAAGACACATAATACCCAAAGACCGTGCCAAGACGTGACTTGGAGCCCAAGTAACAACTTACTCACAAAGGGCATCACAACACCCGTGCTAAGGCCGTGGCGGAGCCTATTACTATAAATACCCCAGTATTCTCTAAATTTGGGGAGACTCTTGAAGCCAGGGCGGCCAGATTTGTAGAGATCTGAGCAGCGGGAGACGGTATTGCTTCCATTTTCCATTGGATTCCAGTGGATTTCTCAAGAGTACATCAACGACCATCATTAAAGAATATTGTGAGTGACAGACATCTTCAAAGATCATCATTAGAGGGGTGTGAGTGACACACGTCATCGAACAATCCTGGGATCCTCTAATCCCCATCTTCAGAGAACTATTGGAGGGAGTTAGTCTAGGGATACATTAAACGCTTATTATTCTTTATTTGGTCTTGTGATTCTCTTGTGCTTTGATACTTTATTTGTTATGCTCCATAAGGACTTAATTCGAGGGGAATTGTATATCTAGGTCCCTCAGTTATTATTTATAAATCTTGATTGATTAATACAAACTGTTCTAGTTTATGTAATCATTGCATGTTCTTAATTGATTGTTACATGTTGATGTGGATGAGGAGGGTATACCCCCATGTTGATGACACCCATGCCATGATAGACCTATGCATATTCTAAGAGGTTAGGCATAGCTAGGTTTCCAGATTAGGGATTGATTGTCCCTTAGGCTTAGGGTCTGACTTGTTTCTTCTCATAGGATTCCCGCACTTAAGGCAAACCTACGAGGCTGGGATGGAAGATATTCCATCTTAAGTTCCTAGTGATTTAGACCTAGTGGCCATGGCTTATTGGGCTAGTAGGCCTTTGAATTACCCCGGTTTGAACCTAGAACACGATTGACACTTAACACCTATCATAATTAATATTCAAGATACTTATAGTAGATACTCCCAACTCCTTCTAACCGTGCTTAACGTCGTATCCAATTGTATTGTTTAATAGTGTCATATAAGTAAACTAAATAAAGAGCATAAACAATTAGGCTATTGATTAAGTTAAAAGGAAGTAATAGGATCCTCTCACCGTTCCTTGGAAAATACAACCCTCGTGCTCACCCATGAGGTATTACTTGATGACTAGTACACCTGCAGTATAACGGACCAATTGTAGTATTAAGTGTATACTTGCATGCTTACATATTTGCATAATTTAGATACCTATAAAGAGTCCGTCAAGTTTTTGGTGTTATTGCTGAGGAACACGATTGAGATATTCTAGGAAAATTTGTAGTTTAGTGTTTTAGCCAATTCTTTTTGTTAATATATTATTATACTCATACAATGTTGAAGACTTATTGCCATTACTCTCTCTACAGGTGACTGTTCATGACCGAGCTAATCCCACAGAGTTAGTAGAAGGAAGCAGCAAACCAGAGAGAACCCTAATATTATTGATGAGACTCTGGAAGAGGTCAGTTGTGTAAGAGAATAGCAATAGTGACAGCGCAGAATCTGCAACCATGGTTGAACCTAGAAGAACATTGCCGGAGTATGAGAGGTAGCAGTTTACAGGGGAAGAATTCACTGTGCAAGCCCTAGTAGTAGCAGTTAACAACTTCGAAATAAAAGCTAGCACTATTAGGATGATTCAGAACTCCTGTCAGTTTGATGGCCTAGCAGATGAAGACTCAAATGCCCATCTCTCAAATTTTTTGTAGATTTGCTCGACATTCAAGATGAGCATAGTGACAGATGATGCGATCAGATTGCGGCATTTTCTGTTTAGCTTGAGAAGTTTGGCATACCGGTGGCTTACTTCCTTAGCACTGAGCTCGATCAAGACATGGAACGACTTAGTGGAGAAATTCCTTGGATGATACTTTCTACCAAGTAAGGCAACAAGAAGAATCAGAAACATTATTCGAGGTAAATAAACAATTTAAGGACCTTCATTGGCTGTGCCCGCATCATGGATTCAGTCATGGATGAGATTATAAATTTTGTATAATGGGATAAACTACCAAACTAGGCAGATCATTGACGCCACAATAGAAGGATCTCTGAGTAACAAGTATGGTGAAGAAGCATAACAGTTATTCAAAGACATGGCAAACAATGAACCACATTAGAGTTCAAGAGGGAGACAGCCAAGGATGGCCGGGATGCATGAGATAGACGCAGATATCACTTTGATAGCGAAAGTAGATGCACTCACACGAAAGCTGGTTCTACTCGTGAGCAAAGGTCAAGGTGCCTGCTTGAATTCTAGGGTTGTTTTGTTTTGTGAAACTTATGGATGAGGGCATGGAGCATCTCAGTGCCTGATTGTAAGCTCAGCAGTAGCTCTTATTGAATAGGTTGACTATATCGGAGGAGATAAGAGGAACTAGAATAACCTGTATAGCAGCACTTATAACCATGGGTGGAAGAACCATCCTAACTTCTCCAAGAGTCAGGGTCAGCAATAGAGGCCTCCCCCACAATAGAACTACCAATACCAATCCCAACAGCTGCAACCTTAAAGGAAGATCTCTACAGAAGATGTTTTGACCAAGTATATGACTAGTAACAATGTGCAAATGGACGCGTTTGGTATGACATTATGAAACATTCAAGTATTAATGAAGAACTTGGAAAATCATGTTGGACATTTGGCAAGAGCTAGTACTGAAAGAACTTAAGGAAGCCTCCCAAGCAACACTGAAGTAAACCCAAGGAAGCAGCTTAAGGCTATCTCACTCTGCAGTGGTAAGACCATCAAGGCAAAGGCCACTTAGAGTCCCAGTGTCATGATAGAGAGGGAAATCTTACAAGAAGGCCCTAGTACTTCACAGGAATCCATAGAGGAGGAAGAGGAAGCAGCTGAGGAAGAACCAAAAGAGTCATCACTAACTTAACCCATAGTTTAAGAATACAAAACCCAAGTTCCTTACTCTTTTAGACTAAAAGCTGATAAGGAGGATGTGTAGTTTAAGAAATTCATGACTATCTTCAAGTAACTCCATATAAACATCCCCATAATGGAAGCATTGTCCCAAATGCCGAAGTATGTCAAATTTTTAAAGGACTTGCTCAACAATAAGAGGAAGTTGGAAGAGGTCAACATGGTAGCTCTCAACAGGAATTGTTCTACCATCATGGATAAAAAGATGCCGATGAAGTTGAGAGATCTTAGAAGCTTTGTGATCCCATGTTTGTTGGGTGATGGCATGAGGGAAAATGCACTCGATGATTCTGGAGCTAGCATAAACATAATGCCAAACACCATATACATGAAGCTCAGATTTGGAGAGCTGAGGCCGGCAAGAATGACTTTGCAATTGGCCGATAGGTTAGTAAGGAGACCATGGGGAATTATGGAAGATGTGCTTGTAACTGTGGAAAAACTCGTCTTCCCTGTAGACTTTGTAATTCTTGACGTAGATGACGATGTAGAGACCTTACTCATTCTTGGATGACCCTTCCTAAATACATCCGGGGCCCTCATAAATTGGAGAGATGGAAAGATAACCTTAAAAGTGGGAGATGAAGAAGTGGTGTACCAACTTCCTAGTGTGATGAAGCACTCAATAGACCAGGGCGATGAATGTTATTTTGCACATGAGCCTGTCTTTGCATGTATGATTTTGTGCAGGATGTATTCATGGTGAACCCTCCTCGTAATTATCTAGAGGAGCAGCTTCAGGAAGGACAAATACAAATAGCAAAGCCACAACTTCAGAGGAACAATAGAGGAAGCAATGTGAGAGCTGTATCAACAAAGAAGGTGTGGAGGAAGATATAACCAAATGAGGATCAAACTATTAAGGTAACAAACTCCAGTACTTTCAAAATAGGTAATGAAGGAAAGGCTCCCCTATATGCTCCAAGTAACCTATCAGAGCAATCTTAAGTTAAGGACAAGTACATCGGGCTCGTGAAGTAAAACAAGCGCTTCTTGGGAGGTAACCCAAATAGTTTTCTATGTTTTATTTTGCTTACTCTTAGTTTTCAATATTATTCATAGTTAATATAATACAGAAAGTGGTAATTAATATTATAGTGTGAAATTGGATCACCCACAGTGAACTTTATGAGCAAAACATGGTTGGGGGAATCTAATACTATCAGTAGTAATTGTTTTTATGCCGTTTTACACAAGAAAAATTTTTAGTTTTTCACTGCGAGCATCATAACGGGCGTGGTAAACTCGTTATACATATTATGATGTCCAAGTAGAGAGGTAGACTTTTCTAGAAAATTGAGTGAGTCTATAACGGGCTTACAACGAGCCTTATAGAAGATGTTGCCAACACTTAGAAATTTTTGAGCCCCAACCGAATTGATAGTGACCCCATAACAGGCTTACAACAGTCATGATGCCTCGAAGAGACTGAACACATGAACAACGGCCGTTGTTAACCCCAGTTATAGGGAGATATAGGGTCATTGATGGCCGACTCTTAGCCTTTCTCACTTAAAACTCATTTTCCTGATTGCCACTTAACCGGAGATCTATTCCTGATCTTTTCTTAGTGATTGTGAAAAGCATGGGCTTGTTTCTACTCAATTTAGCACCACATCCACTTGATTATCACCACAGAAAACTCTCTCTCTTCAGCTAATTTCGAAAGAACCCTTCCAAACTTCTTAAATCATGATTTTATAATGTTTAAATGGCATGAAATTGTTTAATCATACTTGGTGAATATTTTTATGTAAATTTCCATCAAAATAGACAAATGTATAGTAAATTTTCACCATAGTTGGGCATCACAATGGTCGTTCCTCAATGAACGATACCCATTGTGATGACTATTGTGTTCAAACAATGAACAAGGAAAAGATGAGCCACAACGGGCACTGCTGCCAGTTGTGAGGCTGTTATAAGATTTTTCGTGCTCATCTCACCTCAACAATACTTGGCAACGGGAGGAAGCCCATTGTCAATTGGCCATTGCTCCACTCGTGGACATAATGGACACACCATAGGCATTGTGTGCTCGTGGTTGTATTAGCACAGTGCACAGTTAAGCTACTGAGTCACATAATGGATGGTTGTGTGACTCATCAATAACAATATAGAGAGACATCATGACCTTGGTAACAAGCGTTATGAGACTGTTAATACAAGATAGTTTATAGTAAGAGTAGAGGAGAATATTATCGTATAATGGTAGAGCAAGGAGATCATCAAAGGATCCTATCTAATTATACCAGATCGACACGAAACAGATCTCAGTCTAGTATAGTCTGACCGCCAATACTAGCAAATAATTTTAAACTGAAGCACACTTTTGTGCACAGGGTTTAACAATGAGTGCAATTTCATGGTTTACTTGATAAGGATCCAACTAGTCACATCGTGGGGTTCTTCTAGGTATGTGACACATTGAAGATGAATGATGTCTCAAAAGATGCAATACTACTGAGATTATTCCCATTTTCACTGAAGGTCAAGCCAAGTAGTGGCTTTAAGAACTTCCCTGTGTCTTCATCACTATGTGGGAGAAACTTGGAGAAGCATTTCTTACATAGTACTTCCCTTCTAACAGAACAACTAAATTGAGGCAAGAGATTACCTTGTTTACTCAGGCGAACACCGAGTCTCTGTTCGAGATGTGGGAGAGATTCAAGAATTTATTGAGGAGGTACCCACATCACAAACTTTGTGAGTAGATGACAGGCGAACATCAAGTCTCTGTTTGAGACATGGGAGCGATTCAAGAATGTATTGAGGAAGTACCCACATCACAAACTTTGTGAGTAGATGGAAGTCTAGATCTTCCATCAAGGGTTTAATCAGTGCACTTGGTAGTTGATTGACTCAGCAGCAGGAGGATCACTTGGCAGTAAGACCCCAACGGCAACCAAATAGTTGATTAAGGAGATAGCCATGAGAAACTATCAGTGGAACTCACGAGGAAAGTCACTTACCAAGGCGACTGGGCATTGGAAGTCAGTGAAGTTATAGCATTAGCTACCGAAGTAGAAGCCTTGAGTAAGAAGATTGATAGTTTGTCACACCCAAAATCCATGATAGTTATGGCTTGTGAGAGATGTGGGGAAAAACATATGGCTATTGATTGCCCGATTGTGGGAGCAATGCATGGACCCACCGAACTAGTAGACTTCGTTGGTAGTGGTCCCTGACACAAGGGAACCCCCTACTACAACACTTATAATCTTGGATAGAGGAATCATCTAAACGTTTCTTAGAACAATCAGGGGTAGCTACAAAAGCCTCCACCAGGACTTCCTTCTCATTCACAGTAAGATCGGAAGCCTGCTCTTGAGAACATGTTGACCCAATTCATCTAGACTATGGATACAAAGTTCTAGCAATCGGATGCACGATTTCAATGTATCGAGTTCACCATGAGAAACCAACAAGCATTGCTTCAAAATTTGGAAAATTAGGTTGGACAGATTGCGAAGCGTCTATTCGAGAGACCACAAGGCCATTTACCGAGCAACAGCGAGGCAAACCCTTGAGTGCATCTTAAGGCTATTACCCTTAGGTGTGGCAAGGAAGTAAAGATGAGGAAAGAAACTGCCCCGAGTAAGAAAAAAGAACCAACTGTTGAAGCTCAAGATGAATTGGTACAAGAGAAGGAATCAATTTCGATAATGCAGAAGTGTGTGCCTCCACTAGTCAAGGAGTATATACCCCGGCTACTATATCCCTCTAGGTTGAAGAAGGATCAAACAAATGAGCAATTCAAGCATTTTTCGGACTAACTCAAGCAATTGCACATCAATATATCATTTGTTGAAGCTTTTTCACAAATGCAGAAATACCCAAATTTGCTCCCAAATGAGAGGAAGTTTGAAGGAGTCTCCACAGTGACATTGAGTGAAGGAAGCTATAAAATTCTTCAAGACAAGATACCGAAGAAGAAGAAGAAGAAGAAGAAGAAGAAGAAAGATCCAGAGAGTTTCACTATTCCTTGCATGATTGGTGATTTGATCAATAAAAAAGCTTTATCTGATTTAGGGGCTAGTATCAATGTCATCCCATTCACCATGTTCACAAAGTTAGGGCTTAATGACTTGAAACCAACTAGGATGACCTTGGAATTAACCGATAGATCCATTAGGCATCCTAGGATCATTACTCGAGATGTGTTAGTTAATGTTGACAATATTATTTTTCCTGTAGATTTTGTCATTCTAGATGTGAATGAAGATGTAGATGTATGTCTCATTTTAGGTCGACCATTTTTAGCCACTTCCCATGCCCTAATTGATGTTAGTAATGGAAGAGTGACACTTCAGGTTGGTGATGAAGAGGTTGTCTTTGCATTGTTAGATGCTGTAAAACATTCTCTTGATTATGATAATTCATGTTTTTATATGGATGTAACTAATTTGATTATTGATGACTATGTACAGGAAATTGTGCACAACAAGCCTTTCTAGGAGTCATTAGATGACCCTCAAGAAGAAGACATACCTTCTTCACTTCACAAAAGTGAAATTGGGGCACAAATGAACAAAAATCAATTGAGGGTAGTCACTTAAGGGAAAAAAGGCAAGATCAAACCTTTACTCAAGGAGGTAACACATGAGTCCATTCACATGATCGGTAAGTTCACTACTTTCCCTGATTTTGGATTTGAGCATTATTATGGGGACACTAACATCAGGGTGGGGAAGTATTTCTATTTGGCACCTCCCTAGCACGTGTGAACCAAGTATGTCAAGCTAGTTATGTAAAATAAGCACTTTTTGGGAGGCAACCCAAGCGTTTTCTTATTTTTTTTGTCATATTTCGTTGGTTAGTTAGTAATTGTTTGTTTTCATGCTTTAGCAATAAATTCTCGTTTGTGTTGCATTATTTTTCATGAGTGGTTGTGTATTTTGGAGTTCTTTATACTCATTTTGTACTTCCCAGATCATATTTTGTATTTGAAAAGTCATGTAGGAATAGTGAAGATTCTGCTCATTTTCCAAGATAGCTTAGGGGCTACTTACACATGTAAGCTCAGCTAGTGGTGTCCAACAGGCCATGCCGGCCCGGGCCCAGCACGATTTTGGGCCGTGCCCAACCCAGGCAAAATACTACAGTACTGTGCCTGGGTTGGGCACAGCCCAAAACCCCGGCCGGGCCAGGCCAGGCCAAGGTTCTATGGCCAGTGGCCGGGCTCGGACCGTGCCAGCCCAGGCACGTGGGCAGGCTCGCGCCGTGCCAACCCAAGCACGCGGGCCGGCCCGTAACAGTCCAATTTTTATTTTTATTTTTTATTTTTTATTTTATTAGTATTAAAACTTTGAATTTATTTTTTTCTTTTTGCTTTGATGGAAAGACATCTTTACCCATCCCAACAACGTTCTAACGGCTAGTTTTATGGGTATTTTAGTCTTTTTGGTGTAAATGACAATTTTGCCCTTTATAACAACTATAAAAGGCTAATTTATGAGGGCATTTTTGGAATAAAAATATTTTAAAAAAGTATAAATACCCCTAAATTCAAACTAAAATTTCCACACCAAACTATCTCATCTCTCAATCTAATTCTCTCTTGGTTTCTAAGTGCAACTTCCAAGCTTCAAGTTTGCAAATCCAAGTTTCAAGTTTTTCATCAAGTATTTCAATTGCACTCAAAAGTAAATTGGCACCAAAAATTGACTTTCTAAATTATTTGTTAAAGCAATTGAGGTAATCTGTTGTTCTTAATTTTTAATTTTCATAATGGCCGGTTCTTCTCCCAACTTTGCCTCTGATAATTCTCCGTTTGGTTTTTATGAAAATACCCCGTTCAATTCTCTGGATGATGATGTTGAGCATGTTATTGAGACCCCAAATATTGGGTCATCAAGTAACAACCCTCAAAGTTCTAGAAAACGAACTTCCGGGGTTTGCCAATTTTATGATATTGTTGATTTTCCGAACAAAAGGCACTCGGGCGGTTTGTAAAAAAATGTAAAAAAAGATTTTTTTCTTGCCAAAGCGTCGGGAGGGCATTTAAAAAGACATGCCGACAAGCATGCGAAAGAAAGCCACACGATCTCACCCAAACGTAAATTAGTTTTTACCGATTCGAGTATGGGAAATTTTTATTTTTTTAATAATGAAAATGCAAGAAAAGAAGTTGCGAAATTTATTGTTCAAAATGAGCAACCTTTTTATCTTGGTGAAAATCCCGCTATTATAAAAATGCTTATTCGAGGTTTTAATCTTAATTTTAAATCGGTTTCAAGAAATACTATGAGAAAATATTGTCTTATTAATTAGATGATTATAAACAAAAATTAATTTCCGAATTATCTTCTTGTTCTTTTAAAGTTTCTCTTACTTCGGATATTTGGTCTTCTCAATTTTGAACAAATTATCTTTGTGTTACCGCTCACTATATTGATAATAATTGGATTTTACAAAACCATATTTTAAGTTGTTTTGAATTAGAACACTGCATACCGCAAGTGTTATTGCAAGTTATATAACTCAAGCTATTAATAAGTTAATATATCGAGTTCTATATTTTCAATTTCTTTGGATAATGCTTCGGCAAATAACAATGCGGTCGATATTTTAAAAATGAATTTAATGCCTTTATTTTCTGGGGCTTTTTTTCATGTGCGTTGTGCATGCCATGTTTTGAATTTATGTGTTAAAGATGGTTTAAAAATAATTGAGCCCCATATTAAAAAAGTTCGAAATTCTATTTTGTATGTTTGAAATGGTTCAACCCGAAGACATGATTTTCAAGCTTATTGTTCGGAAAGGTTCAGAAAATGTAAAAGATATATCATTGATGTTGAGCATATGTGGAATTCAACTTATGAAATGTTGGAGTGTGCTTATAATGATAGAGATATTATTTCTATGTTTGTTAATGAGAGATTTCCCGAAGATCATGTCACTAATTATGATTGGGAAGTTAGCCATTTAATTAAGGACTTTTTGGAAATTTTTTATGCTTCAACTAATATTTTGTCCGGTGTTTATTATTCCACTTCATCTATTACTATCAACCAAATATTTTTTATTAGTGAGGTTTTTGCAAAATATAGAGAAAACCCTAATTTTTCTCCTATTATTGCTCCCATGAAGGAAAACTTTAAAAAATATTTTGGAAAAATCGAACCATTTCCTATTTTAGCTATGTTTCTTGACCCCCGTTTTAAAATTGATGGCACTTTTGCATAATTGATTCTTATGATAATAATATGGGTCTTGATCATTCTTTTTGGAAAGAAAATTACCGTTCTTTATTTTATGACATGTATAATGAATATCATAGAAAATATGGTGATAGAAGGACTTTCAATATGCCTCAATCTAGTTAAAGTTCCTCTTCAAGCACCAAAAATAGATCCGACACTTATGTTGTAAATATAATTAAAAAAAAAATTTCCATGGGTGCTTCTTCTTCTTCTAATACTAGTACTTCTTCTACTTCTCATGAAATAAATCATTATTTAAATAATATTATTAATAATTTCCTTACATTGGAAGAAATGGATAAGTTTGATATTTTGGCATGGTGGAAACAACAGGCGCATAGTTATCCTGTACTTGCTGCCATGGCTCATGATTTGTTAACTCCACCAATGTCTACAGTAGCATCGGAGACTTGTTTTAGTGCAGGAAAAAGAGTATTGGATGATAGGAGCAGAATGAATAATCAAACAGTGCAAATGTGCATATGTTTGAAGGATTGGCTAGATGCTGAAGATAGATTGCAAGGGCAAATAGAACAATTCACCCCTGAGACGGCGGAGAAGGCATATATACTGACGTAGAAGAAATAAATTGATGAGCCTCAAGCTTGCAAGATGCCAAGATTAATCCTTTTTATTGTTTCAAATGTTCAAATAAAAAAAAGATAAGTATTTTGAGTTTACTTCAAAATTCAAATGATATTAATTGTTATTTTTGTAATTTTTTACTTTTTAGACTTTTATTTAAATATAAAATATATATTTAACTAATTTAAGTATCTTGTGACTTGCATTCTCATTAGGGTTAGCCTCCCCGCACTTGGCTTCAATAGCAGCCCCCTCATTAACCTTGCGCAGCTTCTAGCCAAGTTCCTGGGCGAGCTAGTGCATCATCTCCTTCCGTCCAGGGGTGAACTTGGTGTGGAATCTCTTGTGAGGGGGCTTAGGGATGGGATCGCGCTCGACGCTGCCGCCGTGGGAAACGGCAAGGAGCGGGCAGGCTGCGACGGGAGGGGTGGGGCTACGAGGATGAGGGGATGGGAGATCGGACCAAGATGAGGGTGACGAGGAGGAGGATGGCTGTTGGGGTAGAGAAATTATGGGCGATTGAAGTTCCGATGGCACCCACAGGTGGCGCAGATTAGAGAGGTGGGTTTGGGCGGTCGCCGGTCGGAGAAGATGGAGCCGTGCTCAATTAGGAATTTGTGGGCAAGGGATCGATCGAAGACGAAGATGAAAGGGTGAGATCCGATGTGGATAGTGAAGATAGGGCTGTACTTGAAGTGGAGATCGCGGAGGATGGGTTCGATGTTGGCTACAGTTTGCCAAAGCCAAATAAGGCTTTCGATGACTGGGATCCAGAGAGGGCCAGGTGGGAGCTTCTTCTTGTTGTTGATTTCATAGTTCTTAATGGTGATTGAGGGTATGAAGAGGAGAAGGATGAGAGTGAGGATGAAGGAGATGGTGATGAGAATGAAGAGCCAGAGCTCCATTGTTGCTGCTGCTTTTTCTTCTTCTTGTTGTTGCTATGGCTTTTCTTTGATTTATTTAGAGCTAGCAATTATCCTTGCTTTAGCATCAGTTGCAATATTGTTTAGAGTTCATAACTTCATCCCCATTCTCATGCCTCTCTCTCTCTCTAAATTACTGAATTGGAATGTTTATGTATGAATTTTGTTTAATTCATCGTGTAGGTATTATTTTTAATTTTTACTCAATTTTGTGTTCTTAAATTTGTATTAATAAATCTCATGCTCTCTTGATTCTGTTCAAAATTGGGTTTTTACTTATTTTTCTTTCTCAGAATTAGAAATCCTTCATCTTTACGACTTTACCTATGAAAGACCAAGTTCTTTATTTTTTTAATGTGATTTTCTTCCTTTTTAATTTTCTTTTGTTTGTATAGTTCCTCTTTACTGAAAATTGAGAATGGGTCTTGGGTTATTTGAATATTTGTGTTGATTGAACTAAGGATTTAGGCAATTGATTAAAAGAGCCTGAAGGATTTGATTTCAAAGATAATGATAATATAGTTTTTCAATTCTAGTAAAATTTAATTTATATTTATATTATAATCACTAGATAATTTTTGTTATATTTTTACTTTTTTTTAATTTTTTCTGATTATTTTAGATATGTTTTTATTTTTAATATTTTATATTAAAAAAATATTAATGGGTCGGCACGGCACGAGCCCAGCCAAAGTGGGCCGTGTCTCGTGCTGGGCCGACCCTCCACCATTTGCGGGTCGTGCTGGCCCGGCATGACAAAGACATGGGCCGGGCCGGCCCGGACACGCACAATGCCCGGGCTGCCTTGGGCCCAGGCCGTGCCGGCACATTTGACACCACTAAGCTCAGCTATAATTCCTCGACAGAGAAGGTTATAAGCATCTATACACCCATAACCCACTTTGCAAAGAGAATTCAAAGAGCCTTACAAACGCAGTTATGGTCCATAAGTCCTGAAAAATAAATTTGTAAGGTATCTTATAGGTGGCTTACACCCATAAAGAGAGTCCTAAGGGTCATCTAGAAAGCATTATGGATAGACCAAAAGACGCTTATGATTCGTAACCTCTATGGGAGATTTCATTGGTGACCTTACTAGCAACTTATAGTGTAAGGCTACCATAAGGGCTATCTTGAGAACCTTATGACCCACTTTACTATGTTTCTTACGGCCCGTAGCCCAATGTATATGACCTAGATACCTTATGGGATACTTACACTCATATGTATGACCATAAGGGTTATTCAGAGAGCCTTTATGAACCACAATGTAAAATCACTTACGGTCATAACCTAGATTGTAAAGGAGATGAAACCCTTACGAGAGAGGGCTTACAGCCGTAAGTAGACCGTATGAGGCAGATAGAAAGCCTTAAGGTTGTAGATTATGTTAGTTAGTAGCTTGTAAGCAACTAGGGTTTAAAGCACCATCGGGGACCTTTGAGCATCTGTAAGCTCCTAGCTCATATTAATACTATAGCCAAGATATGTCAGAATAAGTTCATGTAACCTAGAAACTTCCTCTGTCAATCCTTTAAATTTATCTTCAAGATTCTTATTCTTTTGCTTCAATTGTTCATTCTCTTTTAAGCTTGGCAAATTTGAATTTGTGAAGATTTTTTGTGTCATTCCAAAACCCATCCCATTAACACGTCCATTTTTTACTAGTCCGAATACTTGAAACAACGCATCACCTTCTGAAGGAAGAAAGTCATCCTATTGTTGGGAAAATTCACAATAAACTTCTTGCCTATTCAAAATTTATTGGATTTTATTCTGCACAGTGTTAAACAAAATAATATAAAGTTATTCTTATTATTAAGAATATAATATAAAAAATTAAAGAGGAGAAGAATTTTCTTACAATAGGTTCTTATGGTTCAATAGACACCAACCTTCCATCACTGTGCTTGTAGCACTTCACATACATTTTTGCTCTATTAAGTTGGGTTCTTTTCTCTTTAAACTATTGATTTAATAATAAATTAATTTTAATTAAATCCTATTATTTAATTTAAAAAATTTTATGAGTGATCAAAATGTAACTTTAACTTCCATCTTAGCGCTACGAGAAAATGAAATAGTACTCAAGGTATGTGGCATCTTCATTTGGCTTCTCGAATCTTACCATTTTGAGATTTTTCCTGTTACAATTGATGAAATTCCAACAATAATATAACATAACCTTATACATGTCGGGATTAGAATTATATTTTAAAATCATTAGAAATATAACCTTTCTATTACCTACCATTTTAGGGAATAATGTTATCCGGCAAGCTTTGATTTGTTCTAATTCTTGGATCTACCTTTTATTTCAATTCAACTATGGAACTTGATTTATGAAAATTATCAATAAACAATGTATGTTTGAAATTCATCAACCATCTCTCAACTTGTTTAAGAACCCATGAGTTTCTAATTGGTTTTAAATTATATTTGGCCTGAAATTGAAAAAAAAGAACATTATATAATACTTCTAAAAAATATTTTTAAATCATTTACATATGAGCTGATTAATAAAATTTATCTTGACAAGTCTATATATTTTATCTTTGACATTTGTAGGTACTTTTCTCCAATTATCATATCCAAGTGGTGTTGAATTAGGATTTCTGGCCACATTACATCAAAAGTATTTGAGCTCACCATTATCAACAAATTAATTATATATATATATATATATATAATTGCTCTGATAATTCTTAACTAGGACCTAAATTCCAAATACCTGGAAATCTAGTCCGCCGTTGAGTTTTTCTTGGCAAATCAAGATTCATTGCCCAACACAAAACTAAATGGATATTAACATTTAGTAATTTAAAATATAATCATGGCAATTAATTCTGAAAATTACTAACTACAAATTGGATATGATTATTGAGAAAACTTGCATTCATGATCCATCTCATTATCTAAATCATCATTTGATTCATAAGAAGTAAAATGATTAGAAAAATTTTATGGGATCTCAACTTTAGGTTGCTGGTTATTATGAGAGTCATTGCTAAATTGAGATGATCCATGGTTGGGAGAAGCAATACTGTTGAGACCATTGGAATTATGATCATGGGCCCTCTTTTTCTTTTCGGGGAGTAAAGAAGAAATAGAACTTTGTTTTTGTTTTTGAATGCATTTTAACATTTTGAGTCTTGCTTTATAAAAACCATCATCAAGTAGGACACATTTTATTGGCCAAAAAAGAAAGTAGGATATAATATTAAATAAAAAATAATAATGATAAAAATAGTTCCATCCCTCCTTGACAACCATTACATGAAACATCACAAATCATGTAATGGAGATTCTAGTAACATTTTATACATTTATATTTATTTATTTTATATATATTTGTATCTAAGTGCATATTCAAATGTTTTAATCAAATCTTAGAAAATTACAGTTCAGATGACAAACAGTTGAAATTTTCTAAACAAATTGCCTCCTCAAATATTAAAATTGGGTTATTTTAGTCACTGTATGCGCCTATAATTGTATAACATATTATAACTAAATCCAATATAAAATATGCTTTTTAGAATAAATAATTATTAGTCCTAAAGAATCAATACAATTCAAACACACAAGTCTTAGGCTTTGACAATAACATATTATGAAAACACATTACTTTATCTCAATCAACATAGTTTTGTGGTCGTTTATTCTCACCCAGCCTTTTACTAGGGTTGAACAACCAAAAATAATAAATTACAAATCAAATTTTAATTATTTTAGGGTTTCAAGTGATTGTGGGTTCATGACATCCATTAGAGGCAAGCCCCTAATGTTAATTACCCTATACTCTATCATGTGAACCTCCAATTAAGAACAAGTGTGAAATGAGAGAGATAGATAGATAAAATAACATTAATTTTATTGATTTCAAAAAAGGACATGAGTAAATAAACTTGATTGTAGGTGCTAAGACTAGGAACACTACTTTCCCTAATCCTATTTTCCTAATTTTTGTATGAACCATAGCTTATTTTAAATTGTGAGTAGGACCATAATATTTTGGTTTCTCTTAACACTTTCGTAAAATAGTACTCTTTAGTGTCTTTCTTGACTTTGGTGGCTATGGTCTTCTTTGATGGTTCTTTTTTGTGTTTGCATCTTGACATACCACTTGAATCTCAAGTTATAGTCAATGTACATTCGTAAGTCACATACTTGATCCTCTTTTATTTTTTATTGTAAAAGATTTCTCAATTTTGTGGTTCTAAAGTATTTAGGTCTCTGGCTTGCTGAATGCCTCAGGTCTTTGACTTCTTTATGTCATGAGATTTTAAAGTTATATTTGTCATTTATATGAGATGTTTAGGTCTTGACTCTCCCATGCTTTTAAGCCTTGACAATAATATCTTTAGTTATGATCTTTTACATGATTGGGCTAATAACTTGACTCTTTTGTCTCATAGTAGGTTTTAAGAGAAAACTTCAGAATTTATCATTGCCCTATAAGTGTCAAGCATTGGACCTCATAGAAGGTTTAAAGAGAAAGCATCAAAAAAAACTTTTCATCACCCTTGTGAGTGTCAAGTATTGGACTTCATAGTAGGTTTGAGGAGAAAACTTCAAAAAACTATTCATCACTCTTGTGAAGGTCAAGCATTAGACATCAAAATAGGGTTCAAAAGAAAACATCACTCATGTGAATGTCAAGAATTAGACATCAAAATAGGTTTCAAAAGAAACTTCAATGATTTCATTGTCCTTGTGAGTGACAAGCAATTTACCTCACAGTTAGTTTGAAGAGAAAACTTCCAAAAACGTATTAGACCTCATATTACGCTTGAAGCGAACTTTGAAAAAACTTTCATTGCCTTTATGAGTGTGAAGCATCTAACCTCATAATAGATTTAAAGAAAAAACTTTAAATTTTTTCATCGCCTTTGTGAGTGGAAAGCTATGGACCTCCTAGTAGACTTGAAGAGAAAATTCAAAGATTTTCATCACTTTTGTGAGTGTCAAGCATTGGTTCCCACAGTAGCTTTGTAGAGAAAACTTCAAAAAAATTTATCATCCTTGTGAGTGTTAAGAATTGCACCTCATAGTAAGTTTGAAGAGAAAACTTCAAAGATTTTCATCACCCCTATGAGAGTAAACCATTAGACTTACAATAGGTTGAAGAGAAACTTCAAAAATTTTCATCACCCCTGTGAGCGTCAAGCATTGGACCTCACCAGTAGGTTTGAAGGTAACATCTAAAAAAAATTTCATAACCTCTATGAGTGTCAAGTAATTGACCTTATTGTATGCTTGAAGAGAAAACTTAAAAAAAAATTTCATCACTGCTGTGAGTATTAAGCAATTATTCTCATAGTAGGTTTGAAGAGAAAACTTAAAAAATTTTCGTCACCCTTGTGCGTGTCAAGAAATTGCCCTCACTGTAAGTTTTAAGAAAACTTTAAAGATTTTCATCGCCCCTATAAGTGCCAAACACTAGATCTCATAGTAGGTTTGAAGTGAAGACTTACAACATTTTCATCTCCAGTGTGTGTTAAGGAATTGACCATACAATAGGTTTGAAGAGATAACTTCAAACAAAATTTCATCACCCCTGTAACTGTCAAGAATTAGACCTGACAATAGGTATGAAGAGAAAACTTCTATAAGTATCAAGCAATTGACCTCACAATAGGTTTGAAGAGAAAACTTTAAAAAACATTTCATCACCTCATAGTAGCTTTGAAGAGAAAACTTCAAACAGTTTTTATTGGCTGTGTGAGTGTTAAGTAATGGACCACACAATAGGTTTGAAGAGAAAAACTTTTAAAAATTTTCATCGCCCATGTGAGTGTTAAGTATTGGACCTCACAGTAGGTTTTAAAGAGAACTTCAAAAATTATCATCACCCCAATGAGTGTCATGCAATGGACCTCATAGTAGATTTGAAGAGAAGACTTGAAAAAAATTTCATTGCCTTTGTGAGTGCCAAGCTATTGACATCACAATAGATTTGGAGAAAAACTTTAAAAAAATTTCATCACCTATGTGGATGTCAAGCATCAAACCTCACAATAGGTTTAAATAAAAAAACTTCAAAAACTTTTATCGCCGCTATGAGCGCCAAGCATTGGGTCTCATAGTGGGTTTGAAGAGAAAAACACTTAAAAAATTTTCATCACACTAAGAGTGTCAAGCATCAAACCTCACAATAGGTTTGAAAAGAAAACTCAAAATTTTTCATCACCCCTATGAGTATCAAGCATTAGACCTCAAAGTCGGTTTGAAAAGAAAACTTCAAAGCATTTCATCACTCCCTCAAGTGGTGAGCATTGGTCTCTATAGTAAGTTTCAAGGTTAAGGCCACGACATTATCACTCTTGTAATATTTTTTGTGAGTGTGTTGTTGTTTAAAAACAAAAGTAGAAAGAAAGATGAAATGAGATTACTCTTGGTTTTCTTTTTTCCTTGGGAGAAGTTTTATTTTTCTGGAAGACGAACATTTTTTTTTTTTACAACTCAGCTAATAGGGGGATGATCAGCTAGTGGAGACTTGTGAGCCCACTAGATATATACAATACAAAAATGTGGAGCTGTAGCAGCAGATCTTAATGGCTAATATAAAATGCACCGCTGATGAACTTTTTCATCACTCATAGCCAATGCCTTAAAACTCTCGTGGCCCTTTTCTCCCTTTGAAATTCTCTCCAGCGTGCCCTTTTGTCCTCTATCTTTAAATCCAATAGTGCTCTCTCTCTCTCTCTCTCTCTCTCTCTCTCTCTCTCTCTCTCTCTTGCATTGGCTTCCCTTTTCTCTCTAGCGAATCATCTCTCTAGAGTTTCAGTCAGAGTCATGGAAAAGCTTCTTAGATTCATCTCATTGTTTGGTTAGATTAATTTGCTAGAAGTTTTGTTGGTCTTTTTGTACATTGGAGTAATGGATTTCACATTTAGGAGAGATATTTAATTTTCTTCATATTAGAAGAAGATATATAGAAACTAAAAGATTATAATTTTGTAGAAGTCTTCTACAAGCCACTTCAACCAAAAATAAATTCCTGCATTTTTGCTAATTGCTCTTTGGACATTCCATCATTGTAGGTATAACTTCTTTCCTAAAAATTACTACACAATATAGCTTAAGGATTAAGATATTATTCTCATGTATCGACAACCATAAGAACATTACAAGAATATGGAGTCATATCAAATTTAGGATTGAGCTATATGTGGTTATTAAATTCAAGATTTCAATTTGCAAAGTTGTTGATCGAGCTAGCTATGTAGTACATAAATCTTTTATGATTACAGTTATGTTAAGAAAATATTAATTCGCTTGCGATGTATGCTTGATTGCCAATGTTCTATTATGAAATGACACTGCACCGCTTGCGATGTGTTCGATCGGCAATGTTCTATTATGAAATTCTTGAAAAATAAACGATGCAATCTAATGAGTTACTGATGGGTTTGACGACATCTTGATTTTAATTTTTCTTATTTGATTTTTTGGTCAACAGTCATGAGGACTATAAAATTCAGCTAATGTGCCTTTAAATCAGCGCCCAATTGCCTTTGTCAAGTTGTTTTTCTTTTCTGTGAATTACTCTAAAAAAACTTGCTATTTTCAATGGCATGCATGATATAATGAATAGCGATAAAATTATGAGCTAAGGCATGTGGGCCCCAGCCTTGTTTCCATTCATTTGTAAAAACCTTTCAATCCGGGATTCTTGACCTTGTTCCATGCAAACCTTGAAAACCGAGAGGAGCTTGTTCACATTATTTGGTAGCCATCTAGTTCTCACTTTCTCTCTCTCTAGAAACCTTCAAAAAAAAAAAAAAGACTGAGATGGAGCTCATTGAGCTGGCTTCTACTCTCTCTATCTAACCATCAAAGGTTGAAGCTTTTGGTCTCTTCATGATCACACTAGTTTGCTTAGTGTTTTTGGCCAAAACGCAAGACCCTTCCAGAGCCACAAAGCATCTACTCATGCCGACCCAATCATGCATGGCTCTTCACATGTCTTGAGTCCATGGTTCAGGAACTCAAAGGAGACTCCTTTTGTGTTTTATTTTGGCAATCGGTTGGGGGATGTGGCTGATGAGAAGTTGGAGTTTAACAAGATGTTCAATGATGGTATGGCTAGTGATTTGGTGCTTGTTGATGATGTTGTCATGGTGACTTTTAGGGACGTGTTTTATGGGTTGAAGTCATTCGTTGGAGTTGGTGGAGGGACTGGAACTATGGCAAGAACTATAGCTCATGTTTTTCTTTGAGATTTAAGTACACTATTCTTGATCTGCCTCATGAGGTTAATACTGTGAAGGAAGCCATTAGTCTTGTTGAGTATGTTGGTGGTGTTATGTTTGTCTCTGTTCTTCTTGCTAACGCCACTCTCTTGTTGGATAACTTCTAATACCCCAACATATAGCATGTCAAAGCCATTCTCGCAGACCCCTAGAAGTTGCTTTAGTGTCGACTGGAGTCTTAGAAGTTGAAGGATTCTCTTTTTATGTAAGTAATCTCCCGAGAACTCATGTTTTCATTATTTGAAGAATTTCTTTTTCTTGGCAAAATTATTATCTATTATTTTATTATGATATTCTTGCTTATTATATTAATTATAAAATTATCCATTGTCAAATAGGTATTTTTCTTGTATTTATGATTTATGGTTTTAATTAGCTATGGACTTAGTATTTATGTTTTGGTATATTATTTTTAGAATGACTAATACTTATCTTGAAACGTTAATGCATCCTATATATTAGAATATTTGGTTGTAACCAGTCCCTTATTTATCTATATGTTCTTATACGATGGGGTTATGATCATATTATGGTATGATGATAAGATCAAGTATCTTAAGTTAATGTATAGTGGATGCTTTTATGTTTTAAAGGGTGTTTGTTAATTTGTGATAATATTGAGTCGATGTACAGGTTTGATGGGCTTATATGTGTTTAGAGAAAATGTTAATGTGGGTGAATGTTAGATGTGAATACATCAAGAGAAATGTTTTACTACAACCCTAAGGCAAGGTTGAGTCTTGAATTTCAGTTTTTAACTTACTATCTGTGGTGGAGATCATAGCCTTTCCTTGATGGTATCCTTACTAAAATTGAGGTTAGCACTTGGGAAATAAATTAAATGATTTGGTGGTTTAGAGTCAATATTTCAAGGTTTATTGGGCTGGATTATTACAGATTTGAGACTCCGACATTCTATGTTCATGCATGAAATTGCTAGAATGAAATTTTTAAGTTATGATAATGAGTTGAATGGGAATTGGGGCCTAAATTCGGAGGTCATAGAAGCACAACTTCCAGAAGATTAAAATTGAAAAGTTGTAATGATTTCTTTGATTTATCTACCTGCCAAATTTCATATTTATTGGATATATATATTCTATATGATATGATCAATTATAGTTGACATGTCTTGGAGGTATTATTGTGTAGACATGCAGATTTAAAGGCCAATTTCTGGATTCAATAAGTAAAATTAGGCAAAGTGCTCAGTATAGAAAATATTCCTTATTACCATGACCTTCAATCTGCAAAAATTTCATGTTTATTGGATTTGTAGATTATGAGGTATGACCCATTAAAAAGACTTGCACATGATGACATCTATATGCAGCATCTTCAGATTTAACATGATCTTTCTCATTCTTGGAGACTAAATTGGGTCAAGTATTAAACAAGGAAAAGGTTCAAAATTTTCCTGAGTTTATTACTACAAAATATCTTTGTATTTGATGTTTAATTCTGGGAGTTATGCATTCTGAAATGAGACATGTTAGAAGTATTGATAAGCAGAGCTTGTGAGATATAAATGTACAAAGTGATTAGTCTTTAGTAATGATTTGGGAAATTATTTATTTAATTTTGTAAGAAATTTCTGTATTTTCAGTTATTTTCCTAAAGTGGGTTTCTGAAATTGTGTATTTCTGTTTGTTTGAATATTTGGAAAATTCGTGAATATTCTGCATTTCGACTTTGAGTTTTTGTTTGAATGCTTTGGTCTCCAAATGAGCGAGATGCAACCCCATCGCTGGGGGGGTTAAACCCCCGACCTTGTCGACAAGTAATTTTGGGAAAAGCGAGCTGCGAGCTTGCACCGTGTCCGTTCGGTGAAATAATCAACGACCATACAGTATTCGAGTCTCGGGTCACCGAGGATAAATAAATGATTTACGTTATTTTGGCTCGAGTCGCATCACTGAGGATAAACAAATGACCTTTAGCATCGATGATGAATTTGGAGACACACACACTTGAATCAGTTACTTTTTTGGCTTTGCTCCTTTTGATTTTGATTTTATGCAAAAACACAAATATTTGTCCTGCCTTGAAATTTCTGTATTTTTGATATAGTATTTCTGGGTTTTGAATTTCGGTAAATCATATTTGGAGATATCCTTTCATTAGAATATTTCACTTTGTATTTTGTTTTGTTTAAATTATGTTTTGAAGACCTATGCTCATTTCTGGCGAATTATTATTTGCAGTTCCGAAATCTGGTTTTCTTTTGATTTCAGTTATCTTGAATAGCATTATTACTTGAGAACTATATCTCTGATAAATTATTTATTTTGTACTTGTCTAATCTCTGTTTAAACTTTGAATTATTCTTAATATCAGATATCGAGTTTCATAAACCATGTTGTTTTAAACAATTTCTGGATTACTTACTGGGCTAGTGAGCTCATGGATTTTCTTTAAATGCTTTTCAGATCATGAGTGATAGACCGGCGTGGATCTTGAGAGATTGTTTGTAGATGTTGTCTTATCCTGTTGTAAATTTTAAGTATTGTTATTGTGTATCCCTGTATTTTGTACTTTGGACTTCTATATCCAAGTATTGTGTACTTTGTAGAGTTTGTAATCTTGTAACTCAGTTGGGTTATTATAGTTTTGCCTGTCCTTAACCAGGTTCTGAGGCCTTGCAGGTCTATGTGGTTCACGCCCTGTGGGTCTGCGGCCGTTTGTCCACGCACCGGGTCCGGCGAGCCGGGTTCGGGGCGTGATAGGCATGTTTTCATTGATTTGGTTTTTATATCATTCATGATATATTGAATGACTATTGCATTTCGGTAAAAGAAATACATAAATTAAAATCACGGTGAAGAGTAAAAACTGAAAGTAAATGGTTTATAGTAAACTATTTGTACAGAAATATATAGTTATACACAAATGAATATGTCAGATTGTTTAACAAGTGATATTTCAGTTCTTGCATTTAAGAGCTAATTTGCAATTTATTTGCTTCTTAAAAGTTCTAGCAGACCCACTCTATAGTTCTTAAGGCAAGTTTAATTTTCTCTACTCTAATGATTCTTAACACTCATGATCTATAATATGGAAGCAAATAAGTTTTTTTGTTTGATTTTCATGGAATTTGTTGTGTTTGTATGTAGGGAAGATTTGTTGATAATCTGAATTTTCCATTGCTCTGGATTAAATTATCAAGGAACTCGTACCTCTGTTGCTGGATTGACTTGACAGTTTGAATTTTCCATTATTCAACCTCTTTTGTAGGTTTGGAAGCATACCTATAGGTTATTTCTGAAAGACACTGGGAAGGAAACTAATCCAATTTTAAATTTTAGCCCTTTGTTATTTTGACAAGGAGCCAGAGAAGGAAATTAGACCATTTTGAAGGCTATTAAGGGATAAGGACCTTTCAAGCACTTGGACTAGTAGATTCCTGAATATTTAGCTGTGCTAACTGATAATAAAAATAATTTAGAATTCATCAACCTTCATTTCAAGCCTAACTATTTACTTAACCAACGTGTCTTATGCTACCAACCAACTAGAAATATAAACCATACCAATAAATTTTGTAACTATCATTAGAATGTGACAAAGAACTTTAGCATTTTGTTTATCATATCTAAATCATATATAAATTTAACAATAGGTCCTAAGACAATTAATTTATTTTCCTACCCCAAGCATTTAATTATTTAGGATAAGAGTTATTCCCATCAGTCCCATAGTATTGTTGTTGTTAATTACATGATCTTAGAAGTTACTAAATTGTTGCATCCAGTGTTAAATGCTAAGCAATTGTATTCCAGTTTAAACTTTAAATAAGTTCATTATTCCAGGCTCAGTAACACACACAAATCTCGTGGTAAATGATAAGATCGATAGCTCTGAGTATTCAATGGATTTCAAGCTTTTCACACACACACTAACGATCTCATTCATTCAACATACTGAAGATATAAGCTTACAACGTATGAGAGAACATGCCAACATGACAGATCACTAGAGACATACTAACAAACAAAGGTAATACAGTAAAGATTCAAACAAAACATTTCCAATTACCATCCATACAAACACTTACTTCTTCTCAGTCAATTCACCAAGTCACTCTCCATGCAAAGCAAGATTCTCAAAACACTATTCTGATCATACTCCAACATGCTTGCCATGATCAGAAGATTTATGCATTCCCAGTGCTCCACGAAAATGCTCAACTTCTGATGAGTTAATGCATTAGTAAAGACATCAGCAACATGATCATTAGTCCCACAATGAACTAGATTAATTTGCTCATTCTTCACAAGATCTCGTATGAAACGGTAACGAGTGTCTATGTGTTTCATCCGTCCATGATGAATTGGATTCCTAGCAATTGAAATGGCTGACTTATTATCACAATAGATCACAGATGAACTAAATTGCTTCTCACTTAGATCCTCTAAGAGTCTTCATAGCCATACAACTTCATAGGCAGCAGTAGTGAGGGTAATATACTCAGCTTCAATGCTGGTATGTGCAGTAATTGCTTGTTTCCTTGAGCTTCAAGCAATAGTAGCTGAACATAGTGAAAAACACCAGCCGGTTGTGCTTCTCTTGTCATCTGGAGACCCTCCCCAATCATTGTCTGAGTTCCTAAGCAGTCTGAAGTCTTCATTTGCAGTGTAGAGAAAACCATAATTCAATGTGCCACTAATGTACCTCAATACTCTCTTCAATGCTCCAAAGTGATGAGCTGTTGGGGAACTCATGAATTGAGAGATAACTGATACAGTATACATAAAGTCTAGTTATGTATGAGTTAAGTACAACAGCCCACCAACAATACTTCTGCATCTTGTAGAACAAGCACTTCCTGAATTATCCTGAGAATGAAGTTGTTCATTGGAATTCATTGGGATTCCTATAGGTTTACAATTCTTCATTCCAGATTTGTTTAGCAAGTCCACTGTGTACTTGTGTTGAGAGACGAATAGAGAATCACTCAATTGATTAACCTTCAACTCGAGAATGTATTTTAATTGACCCAAATCTAACATTTCAAATGTTTTCATCATCTCTTCTTTGAACTCTCTCAACATCTCCTCAGATGAGTCCATATAAACAATATCATCAACATACAGGCATAGTAGCAATATCCCGGTGTCTCTTTGCTTCTTTCTATAAATTGTAGGTTTATTTGCACTGTGTTTAAACCCCATTTGAATGAATTGTGCATCAATGCGACATACCAAGCTCTGGGAGCTTGGCAAAGTCCATATAGAGCTTTCTGAAGCTTGTATACATGGGTTTCTTTTCCGTGATGATGAAGCCTTCCAGTTGTTCAACAAACACCTCTTCCTTTAATTCTCCATTCAAAAAGGTGGTTTTGATGTCTAGTTGATATAATCTCCATCTTCTCTGAGTTTCTATAGCCAAGAAGAGACGTATGGTCTCCATTCAAGCAACGGGAGAGAAGATCTCATCAAAGACTACACCTTCTTGTTGAGCATATCCTTTTGCAACCACACATGATTTCCTCCTCAACAGAGAACCATTTGGTTTGAACTTCAACTTAAACACCCACTTCAAACTGATTGCTCTCTTCCCTTCTAGTAAAGTAGTGAGCTTCCAGGTTTGATTTTTATGAAAAGCCTTCATCTCCTCATTTATAGCTACAATCTATTTAGATTTTGTCTTTGCGCCTTCAAAGGTTATGGGATCTGTAGCTGTTAAAGCAATGGAGCAAGAGGAGTATATTTTATTAAGATTTTGGTACCTCGTCGAAGCTTCGTCATCAATGATTATTTTAGTTGAGATTTTGGGAGATGAAATGATTAGAGGGGGATGGATCTCTGGTCGTTCATTTGCTGAATCTAACGGTGAGAATTTATTTGTTAGTTCATTATCTTTGTCAGCAACTAGCATAAAGATTGATGTCACTAAGTTGGATGTTTTCCATTAATCAAAAAAATTATCTTCAAAACAGCGTATATTCCTACTGATGTGTATGCGCTTCATATCCATATATATCACCCGATAATCTCTTGAGTGATTGTAGTAGTCAATCAAAACACAAAGCTTTGATTTGGCATCGAATTTCATTCGTTGCTGCTAGTTAACGAGCCTATAAGAGAGACACCCGAAATTTTTGAAGAAATTCACACTAGGCTTTGATCTAGTCAACACTTATTTGGCTTCTGAACTTCAAACACATGAGTCAACGAGCGATTGAGAATGAACACAGCAGTCACCATGGCTTCTCCCCAAAACTCCGATGGTATCCTGGCCTCTTATAGCATGGTGTGAACCATCTCAGTAACTGTTCTTTTTTCCTCTCCGCCATCCCGTTCTGCTGAGGTGACAAAGAAAGAAATAAAGGTTACTGCCAATGGTCAGAGTCTTCATAGGTCCCACTAGATCAGCATGGATTAATTACAGTGGGGCTTTTGCATGTGCTAACTTCCCTTTGGGAACTCTTTGAAAGCTTGCTTTCCAAGTGAGCAAGCTTCACGAGAAGTTACATTAGCGATGGATGGTAACCCAAGCACTCGTTGTTCTTTATGCATGCTCTTCAATATTTTAGAGTTTATATGTCCGTATCTCTTGTGCTAGAGATTTGAAACAAACTCTTCTTCTTGAGCTATGTGTGCATAGATTACATCCTCAGCAATCAGTGGCAAGAGTCTGTGCTTTGTTATGACAACTTGTGCTATCTTAGTTTTTGTTATGCCTTCCTTGATGATGCAATCTCCTCCTGCGAATTCTACATCAAAACTGAAGTTCATTAGTTATCACACACTTAGCAAATTGTGTGCTAAGTTGGGGACAAACTGAACATTTGTTAGGATAGTTGTCTTCCCAAATCTTGAACCCAAAGGTATTGAGCCAATTCCTTCTACTTGGAGAGCTTTTCCATCTCCAAGTCTTATACTTTGATTTGATGTAGGTTCTAAAGACTAAAACATGGATCATTCTCCGGACATGTAATTTGAACACCGACTGTCAATAAGCCGTGTCCCTCATTCTTTCTTCATTGCACCATCTTTTGCCATAAAAACAACCCCTTCATCTTTAACATCTTTCAATTCTTCTATCACATTGGCTTCCTTATTTCAAAACCAACACTGAATTTTATCATGGTTAAACTTCTTACAAATAAAGCATTGAACTCCTTTGTACTATCTTCTACCTTCATTCGATCGACCACCTTCATTTGATCAGCCATCTTCAGCACTTTTTCCACAGCCTCTTCCTCTTCCTCTGAAGTTGTTACGGCCGCAGCCTCTGTCTCGTCGGTGAGAATGATCAAAAGGTGTGCTTTTGACAAGAAGAACTTTCTCTTCTTCAGGTTCTTTAATGAGATAAAGTTGGAAGAACAACAATGCAAACCATCCTCTCAAATTCTAACAACAACAAGTAAAAAGAAGAACAATGATCAAGCTCTTTCTTATGCTCACATCCTAATCCTAGTTCCATCCATCCATCCAAACAACAAAGAAGAGAGTGTGAGAGCTTACCTCTAGATTCAAAGGAGAGAATATGATGGATCTTGAAGCTTCAATCCACCAAGAAGAGGAAGGTCATCCAAGAGCTTCCTTGTTCTCCAAGAGAGCTAAGAGAATGAGAGGAAAAGAGAGAAGAGAGGCATAAAAAGGGTTTATTACCAGAGAAAAAGACACAAATGCCTAGGCCACATGCTTCTAGACTAACAAAAATGCCCCCAAATGCACGTGTGCGGCCTAGTGTGTGGCCAGAACAGGAAGCCACACACACACCAGGCCGTGCTGCATAGCGTGGTGTGTAGCCTGCACAGCCTCTAGGCCGTGCTATGTGGCCTATTCACAGCTTGCATAGCCCTCCTAGAGCCTAACTACATGCTCAAAACTGCTCGATACGCCGAGAATGATACAAAAAAGGCTCTAACATGATCAAAACCACTCGGTAAACATTACTACGGCAAAAACAAGAAGAACTCCATGAACTTGATCAAAATTTCGAGTTAACACACAAGAAAAGACCAAAACACCACACTATCCACGTGCACTTCGGGGCTTAGTACCACCAGCCTCCTCGGCTATTTTCTTTCTGGTCTACATGATGACATACAAAGGGAGTTATATCCATTAAAACCTTAATTTCTACATGAGGCAATGGGGATGGCCAAATTCATGGAAGACAAATGCAATAACTCTACATCCCATTCACTAGTCATTAAAACCTTTTCAACAAACCCCCTCTATCCTCTTAAATGTAGAGCTACAATCAGCTACTCCCACTATCTATTAAGTGCCTAACTCCAGCAAAGATAGTTTCCAGACAATAGAGGGGATTATGTTTTAATTATAACACTAAGTTTTCCCCAGGCATAAGTGTTGTGCTCCCCAATTCCTTTGCCTCATGAAGGAAACATAGGAGGAATGACTAGCTAAAATTGAGTCCTCTCATGTTGATCTGTTGATGATCCCTCTTCATTAAGTTAAGGACAAAGTGGATGGAGAAACCCCTTATATTTTCTTCCATGTGCTGATTAGCCAAGTTTTACCCTTCATCTTGTAGCTCGTTAGAACTATCTAAGGTAGGGATATAGTGGTGTTAATTAATGGAGTATCCATAAACAACTTTATCCAATTACAGTTGGTGAACCACCTCGGACTGCCAATATACTTGTCTTCTAACTTTTGAGTTACGATTGGCAATGGTAAGGCTCTTTCCTACGCAGGTGAATGTTTAGCAATTCCTCTGAAGCTAGGTTAAGCTTCCTTCCCCATGGACTTGGTCTTACTACCTATGTAAGGTTGATCTAGTTTGGGTGTACAGTGGTTAGTAGGATTGGGTTCAAATTTATTTGATTACAAGAAACTTTAGATGGAATTTAATCTGAACAGGATGCATATCAAATTACATTGGCTCACACACCCAAGTTTCAATTCCGTTACACATTCCACCTTGCACAAATAGGAACAAACCCATCAAGTGGCTTATTTTTTACACTTATCAATTAAGTCAATTAATCAAGACCCAACTCCCAAATCAGGGCCCGATGTTCCCTCTTTTTTCATCTTCACTTTTCATCGACTCCTGAATGAATTCAATGAGGTCTCCGCTCCACCAACCAGCTGTCCTTTGTTAATCTCACTTGATCACCACAGTCCATTCTAACTTAGCACATTGCCTATCAATGTTAAACCCTACTAATACCCCTATTTCCAGAAGATGAAAATCAAAAGACTTATTGATGGCATACTCTCTGAGGGGACAATCTTGCCCAGTACTAGGCTACTCTCTTCAATTTTGTTTTTTTTTTTTAAATGAAGCAGCATGGAAGTCCATATTTTCTGAATATGTAAGTCAAACAAAGTTGTCCAAACCACAAGGCAACATTTCTACCTCACATATCACAAACATTACCAAATGTTCATATCATATACTCTAAATCATTTGATAACACAGCAGACAACTCTAAACAAACAACTCATACTGTATACCTACTCTTTGCTCCTCTATCAAGCTTCTTTGCATCGTCATGAAATATGAACCCAATGGTCTCTTTGGAATCCAGTAACTCCTTCCACTGCTTCCCAATGCTTATCTGCGCAGCTTCATTGGATGCATTCTTCGTCCATATAGCTATCCTTTCCTGCTTTCCACGTACATTAACAACTACTCCACATATTTCGTCACCATAGTCGAATTGCTCACCAATCATCCCCAACAACGTATATAGCCAGACTGTGTCAGCTTTTCCTCTAGCACAGCTAATGGTCCATTTTCCTCCATTAGCACAAACTAGATCTTCCCATTTTGGCTCAATTTTATCCTTAAAACAGTAAAAATCTACTCCAACCGTCAGCTTTCTTGGGTGATGGATGTTATTGTATAGGCTCCAGAAATCCTCGACAGTGGAGAAGGTATGGACGGGGCGCATGGAGCTACCCCAGGCGGCCTGCTTAGCCTTAGCGCTGGGATTATTGAACCAGAAGGTCCACGCGTGCTCCAGCGGGTGGGGCTGGAGAGGTTCCGACGCAGGACGCCTCCCCGGCGATGATACCACGGCTTCATCATCGATCTTGCCTTCCTCGACCTCCGATGATGGATCCACCTCCTCTCTTCCTCTCTCCTGCGACGCCAGCTCCGCCCCCATTCTCGTTTCCTCCGCCATGGCACGAGAAAGACGAGATTGCTCGAGAGGCTCTTTTTACTCTCTTCAATTTTGTTGGTGAAGAAGAAAAATGGCAAGTGGTGCTTTTGCGTTGACTACAAAGCCTTAAATGAGATGACCATTAAGGACTATTTCCCCATTCAAATGGTCAAAGAGCTTTTGGATGAGCTTGCAGGAGAATGTATCTTCTCCAAAGAGCTAGCTACCATCAAGTAAGGACTCAACCCTAAAAATTGAAAAGACCACATTTAGGATACGCAAGAGACACTACAAGTTCCTCATCATGTTGTTCTATTCATTGAATATTGGGTTTGAACATCAACAATCTGTCTTCATCCTCCTTCAATCTCACTACTATTTACCAAAGCAATGACACTACAAGAAAAAATAATATTTGCGACACATAAATGTGTCGCAGATTTGCGACACAAATTGCAACCATTTGTGACAAAAAAACAACAAATGTTATAGATTTAATCAAATTGCGTCGCAAAAAAATGACTATCCAAGAATGTCGCCAATTTTGTCGCAAAATTTTTTACACCTAACATGTAATGATTTGCGACACATATTGCGATACATTATTTGCAACGATTTATTGGCGTCACAAACTTTGTCGCAAATATTGGCACTTAACATGCAATTGATTTGCGACACATTATTTGCAACGATTTATTGGCGTCGCAAACTGTGTCACAAAATTTGAATCTGTTGGGTTGAACTTATTATCAATTTTTATATCATTAATTATTTTTTATTATTAATTATTTTTTCCAATGTGATCTTGAGTGCCATGTTCCTTTTAAAAAGGTTAAAAAGAAAGTGTTATGCATGAATTATAACCAAGTCCATAAATACTTGAAAATAAAAAAAAAAAATCACCACACATTTGCATATGCATCCTTTTCAAATTTCAATTATGTAATTTATTTTATTTGTATTTTATTGTATTTTTCGGTTGAGACTCTATATAAAATTTAATTTTTAATAAATTAAAAAGGTTATATTGGATAGATATCATATCATAAATTCCATTTTAATAAGGGTATTTCTCAAAGCTCTATTCAAAATAATAATAATAATAATAATTTAATTTTTTTAATCAAAATAAGGGATCCATTACGGTATATATGGCACATAAGCAAATAGAAATTTATTTTTTAAAAATTATAAAAACTATATTTTGTTATAATTAGGTTCATGTAAAAAAATTATTAAAAAAATAAAAAAGCTTTTGAATTATTATTTTGTAAAATCTCAATCAAAAATAATATTAAAAAAAAATGTTGTTAAAGAAATGATATCAAACCAAAAAATTTATAGCCTAGTGATACTTAACCTTATTGTGGAAAACGATGATGAGTTCAAGACTCATTTGAAAAAATAATAATAAAGATCATAGATTGTGGGTGCACGAGATAATTAATTCCCAGCTCAGGTATATATAGTGTTTGTTGTTTTTATAAAAAAAAATTGTCAAAATCTTATTTTGTATTTTTTTAAATAATTGTATTTTATTTTTTTATCGATCAACTATTCTTGATATGAACACGGCGACAAGGTAATTTTTAAAAATTAAGGACACGGGTACAGAGAGACACAACAATATATATATATATATATATAATGTAAAATATTCATTATAAATATAAATAATTATATTTATTGTTTAAATATAAATAACTTTTATAGTAACTCTCTTGTAATTATGCTATAGAAAAAGTCTTTAACAATAGTAAGTAATTAAGTACACTTATATCAAAAAAAACACTTCATATTCAACATAAAAATAAATAATAATAAAATATAATATAAAATATATTTATAATACTATTAAATTTGCTATTTAAATTTGATATTTTACTTTATAATATCTTATAATAAATATTTATAAAGAGTAAATTGCAAAAGAGTCTCAACAAAATTTAAAAAAATAATAATAATAAATCAACGGTCAGGATTGATGTTTGTGGTGAAACCCTAGATCCTAAAAGGCTTGGAACCTTGTCAGCCACCGCGCCTCTACTCTCCGACCCTTGTCACCTCCGCGCGCAGATCCTATCCTCCACCTCTCCAACCCTCCTAACCTCCGCGCGCAGAGCTTCTCCTCCACCTCTCCAGCCCTCCTAACCTCCGCGCGCAGAGCTTCTCCTCCACCTCTCCAGCCCTCGTCACCTCCGCGCGCAGTGTCTCTCCTCCACCTCTCCAGCCCTTGTCACCTCCGCGCGCAGCGCCTTTTCTCCACCTCTCCAACCCTCATCACCTCCACGCGTAGAGCCTCATAAAGCCCCTCCCTCGAACCCCGCAGCTGCTGCCTCTGTCATCATGCGCAGCACCCCTTTTCTCTTCACCACTCCACCTCTCATCACCTCAATTTCATCCTCTTACAAGCCTCATGCCGATGAAAATCTCTACCCAAACCTCTGCAACCTAAGGTCAGACAAAGCTTTGCCACCAAAAATCTAGTTCGGCCGTGTCCAGGGATGTCGAGAGGTGTCCAATCGTATGAGAGGGTGTCAGATACAGTGTCCCACCGTGTCGATGGCGTATCCGTGTTGGACACCGGCACTACACTGGTACGTCGGTGGTTTTGTCGTGTCCGTGCTTCACAGGTTATTTAATGAAATTTTCACTAGAAATTAGATTTGATTCTTAGCTTTCTAATGGCGGTGATCTCATGTAATTTGGTCTAGTAGTCTGGGAGAATTTTGATGTTTAATTTGCATTGGTTGGGACTGTGGTTGCAAGTGAGCTTCATGGAGTTTTGGAGTTCTAACTCAAAGTTTAAGTAATATCTTTGAGTTTTTATGATTTGAAGTTGTAGAAGACAAGTAGAGGAATCAAAAGAACTTTGAATCATGAAAATTGGTGCAGAAATGGATGGGTAAAACTTCATTTGAATGACATGGAAGTGACACAGATGAACCTTTCTTGAAGAACAGTGTACTCAAACATTTGGTGGCAAAGAAATTAAACTCTTTTGTTTATTTCTTTTATAAATCTAAATTTCATTTGAATAATGAACTACTTGAGTTGTAGATTGGTAGTTTTATGGCAAATAGCATTTTTTCTTGTAGTTTATTACACATAACTCTAGTTCAAAAACACTGCATTACATTAAGTGATACTTGTTTGACAATCAAAATTCTTGAATTAGTGCATTACAGGATTGAGCAAGGATCGGCATTCAATTCACATACGTAGTGGTGGACTCTTTCATAGACAAAGACCTGAGCAGGCGGGCAACCAGTGTACAACTTCGCTGTATTGTCAACCTTTATTTTCTCAGGTACTACTGCGCAGGTGGGCAACTACTGTACCACTTTGTCGGATTCTCAACCTGAGAAACAACCTTCAATTTGTCAGGTACTACTGCCACTTTTTCAGGCTTTGCCATCTCTACCGTCTTTTCTCTGGGCTTCTTCACTTCATTGACATTGACTAACACTGCACGTCCGACTTTTTTCCCTAATTTGCTCGTCAACCTTATCGAATCAACACAATCTCCAGTCACCACCAATTGATCATTGTCCTTCCCTTCGACACTAACAGACTTGACACCTAGGAATTTTTTTCACCAAATTTGCATGTAAACAAAATGAATGAACTTATGATCAGAAATAAGAACATGAATCAATGCCTTCAGTGGCTGCCACTATTTTCATTGCTTTGATTTTGCATTTCTCACAATTCATATGCACCTTGATCACTATCTTTTGCTGCAACTCAATTCATGTTTATCAATTCTAAACAAAGATAAATAAAAAAACTTGATTAATTAAAAACATATATATCTATATATACGTATATATTATTATTATACCTTCATGTTTGATGCTTGAGATGGATGAAAGTAAGATCAAAGTTGTGGAGAAAGGTGGTTTATATATGAATGGGGTGAAGGTTGTTGCTCCAAGCTATCTAATTTAAACCACTCTAAAGACTTAATAACCATGTATGTGGAAATGCATGGCTATGATTAGTGAGTCAACGTGGCATGATAGAAAGAAAGGAAATATTCACCGGGCCCTGTTTCTTTTAAAATCTAAGTAGAAATATCCATATATGCTAGCAGTCTAAGTGATTCCCACCTACGTATTCCTTAGCAGCCTTTCAAATGGAAATCTAGGAAGTTTATTGTGATTCCCACCTATGTGTTGCAAATATAATCGGTTCCGGCCACTGTTTATGAATTTATGCAATGTATCTTTGAATATTGTGGCATTATGGAACATTTTGCATTCCCAATTGATTATCCATTAGTGATTCCCCTTTCCAATTGGTTAGTAGAGTTTGGATGAAGCTCACAGCAGCCCTGGGTTGTATTTGAGTGTGTCTATCTTGTTTCATACCAACATTTTTTGGCCTAATTCTGCTTTACTTTGTAATTCGTCAGGGACTGTCAGAAGATTTTTGGAGAAACAGAAAGATAAGGTCACTGATATTGTTTTCTGTACATCTACTTCATCTGATACAGAGATCTATAAACGCTATTGTTTTAAAGCCTTAAATTCTTAATTAAAATGTCACATGGGGAGAGATCTGATTAAAGGGAGGGTGCGTTCTGTATGCTGTTGATTGTTTGCCATGTTGCTCAAATAACATATGAGTTAAAGGAAGGGAGCATTCTCTATGTTGTGGATTGTTTGTTCCCACTCAAGTATATAAGACTATACCACCAATGCCATCTGAATCCAAGACTTGAAAGATATATATATATATATATTCAGCAGACATAGACATACATGAAAATTTGACGTTCATTTCAAGCATCACATATACAACGTACGTAGCACAATGTAACGTAGAATTAATGCAATTAATGCATATGTAATGAGCGTGCCATGAGGTACATGGGTAAGAAAACTCCTTGATTTTGTCATGCATTTATTCTAGAGAAAATTCATATATATATATATATATATATATATGTATATATATACATGAATTAGTGCACCTTCTTCCAATTTAAAAATAAATGAATATATAAATAAATAATACATCTTATTAAAACTTCCACAAGTTTATTATAATTATTTATTTCTCTTATGAAAAATAAGTTGATGTTATAATGCTCTGCATAATTAATTATTAAGCACAAGAAAGGGCATGATCGATAGATCATATATAGCTTCAAGCAACTATAAAAGGGGGAGACCCATATTTTGACAAATGACTGGAGAAGTAATTAATAGTGATATTCTTGTTGAAAAACTACACTTTATTAATTAATATCTTTGTTTAATTTACTAATTATTATTTGAAAAACCAAATATAGAGACTCATCCATAATATTATTTTCATTTTTAAGATATTAATTTGATCAAATTAGTCTGGCCTCCATCTTTACCAGATTAATGATCATGATTATTTTATTTGATGCCGCTCTCTATTATAAGACGGAAAGAGCGCTACCTGATGATTTATTTATTCATTTATTTTATATAAGTTGAATGAGGAACTGATTAGCTTTATTGAATTCATGAACCAAGAACGTTATTTTATTTAATAATCAGTTTGAATGCTAACCTTGTCTTCCTATGGATCAAAAGATTTGTAATTAGTTTATATATATATATTACATTGTCCATACTTGCTTGGAACTATACATGAAGTAATTGTACTCAGAGATTGCACTGAAAGTTAAGATGGAGGAAATTAAGTACTAATTAATATCATGCATGTATTATAATTCCTTCACACATTAATTATTTAATTAGTTAGTCATCTTAATTATAAGAAATGCATCTGCATATATATATATATATATATATACTAGCTAGCAACATTTAAAGATTAATTGGAAACATACAAGAAACCTTCTAAACAAGCATACATATATAATTGAACTATTCTCCACATCAAAATAAAACAAAATTTTCAGCTTAATTCTTTCCTGCACCTACTTCAGTGACAAACTAAGTTTCCTCCTTCACAGTAGTTGTCACTTTTACCACAACTCGAAAGATATGCACATGCATTACAACCTCACTTTGTGAAGCAATCAGTTCAAAAACACATGCATCCCCTTCTTCTAACTTGTTGTCTAAAACAAACAACCGCCATTGTTGTGATTCAAACCCCCAACTTCCTCCATTCCAAACAAATCTCACATGCCATTCTTTGTTTCTCTTGGGACACGAAGAAGCACTATTTGCTTTCTAGGTTTGATGTACTGAGATGCAAAATGAGCTGGTACAGTCTGTGCACTCAAAGCGAAGAACAAGGATTGTTAATTTGTGCATATAACTTAATAGTCTCTAGATACATACAAATTGTTAAAGAACAACATTAATTGCAATGCCTATGGTGGTTATCTAAGTGAAAATTTATTTACTATTTCAGGAAAAAATCTTTTCAATTGGATGCATACTTGGATCTGGCTTTCATGTCACTGATTAAGGACCCTAATCAATAGCGCAAAGAGCAATGGGAGAAGGCTGCTCAAGCAAAATGTGGTTTTAATTGTGCTAAGCTGCTAGGATTTGGGGATCTTGGTGGTCCTCCGCTTTCCGCTGCTGAGGAGTATTCACTTCATTCCCGATATCTCGCCAAAGCGAATTCTCTAAATCTTTCCGAGATTGCGGAAATGAAAATTGTGTAAGTGGCTTGTTTTTGTGTTAACATCATGAATTAATTAAGGTTATTACTGTGATATTTTGGGTTAAACTGATATGTGCCATGCATGCTATCTTCAAACTGTCAATTTTAGTTATCGGGGTGGTGTAGATAGTGAAGGTCGTCCGGTGATGGCTATTGATGGAGCTCATTTTCTTCTTCGCTGTATGGATTTGGAGCGCTTCATTCTTTATGTGGTGAAGGTACGTGTGATCTAGTCGATTATGTTGTGTTCTTAATTGGACAGTTCCCTGTGTGATAAGGGTTATCTTGTAGTAATCAGCCCACCATGCCGCTATTGAATTACACAGTATATATTTGTTCTCCTTTGGCCATGTAATACATAGTTGATCAATTTTCCTCATACAATGCAAATGCTCACATGAAGTATAATTATTGTCTGCCATTATTGTCCTGAGTTCGAGCATTATGGAGCCAGATTAGTGGCATGACACTGTTGACAGTGTTTGAGAGGAAGTCACAAAAGATTCAAAGGAATGTTCATTGTGATGAATGCATAGGAACTAGCATATTATTTGTATTTTTGTTGGGTATCTATATTCTGATGATGATCTTAGGCGCTTTGTAATGCCACAACTATGTTTATCTTGGAGTGCTTCTCAACTTGTTATTTGCGTCATCACACCTTTATGGCTCTGACAGATCCTAATTCTCATTTGTAGAAATTTGAACCCTTGATTCAAAAGCCTTACACAATTGTCTATCTTCACTCTGCTGCATCTTTGCAAGTGTAAGTATTTCTAGTCAACTTATGGCAAAAACCAAAATTAGAGTGTCAAGTGGGCTTTCACTCTGTATACATATCTTTTTTTATGTGTGCTATCATGTTCCCACCTTGATTCAAGTTTGTTTGTGTATAGTTGATACTTTATAACTTATATGATGAGTTGTACAGACAACCAAATCTTGGATGGATGAAGCGGTTAGAACAGATACTTGGTCGTAAACACCAGCGTAATCTGCATGTATGTATCCAATATTTATCCAACTGAATATCGTTCTACAAGTTTATATTTGTGACTGTACTTCAGTTTTAACCATTCAAATGTTGTTCATAGGCAATATATGTTCTACATCCCACTTTGGGTCTCAAGGCGGCAATATTTGCTTTGTAGCTATTGGTAGATGGAGAGGTACTCCTTTTTCTATTATCATCTGAATTTGCCTGAACTTGCGTGATGACTCTTGTGAATAAAAAACTTTCCCACATGTTTTTATCTTCATTAGGTGTGGCGGAAGGTCGTATACGTTGATCATTTATTACAGCTCTTTAGATATGTACCACGTGAGCAGTTGACGATCCCATATTTTGTCTTTCAGTAAGTATAAGCTATTAAGTTTCGTGTTCTTCTGTGAGAATTCATTTGTTTATCATAACATATAAATAATGATTAACTTTATATTATGTAGGAGAAATTTGTCAAAGCTTGCTAAGATTTATTGGCAAGAGAAGGGCAAGGGGTACAAATTGATGATGATAAACTATGGTGGGACATATTCGGGGTTGCAAAAAATTGATGTTATGGCATGAGAAACCTTGTTGAGGAGATGGTTTCTGATTATTCTCATTCGCAATTGAAGCAGTTTTCTTTGAGAATTCAACAATCTATTGTTACATTAGATACTTCGACTATTACATTTTGTATTTGTTTGTTGTATTAGATGTTTGAAGTATTATATTTTATAATGCATTGTTATTTTAGATATTTATTGATCGGATTGTTTATTTTGAAAAATATTATAAAAGTTATTGTTCAGGATTGTAAATTAGGTTTTAAAACAGGTTTGTGAAAATAATTAAAAAATTATTATAAATAATCATGGTTATGAATAATTAATTTGCGACAATAAAATTGTGTCGCATAATATCTCACCGAGATGTGACACAATTTGCAATAATCGAAATGTGTCTCAAATTTTGTTGCAAAACATCACACATTTGCAACAATTTGCGACACAGTTTTGCGACAAACAAAATGAGACAATTTGTTGCAAAAAGACTCAATATTTGCAGCACAATTTGCGACGAGTAAAGTTTTGCGACAATCAAAATAAGTCGCAAAGAATGTTGGAAAAAGTTTCAAATAGTTGCAACATTTATTGCGACACAAATTGTGTCGCAATAAATTGTCACATATCTTTACAAATTGAATGGCAAATATTGATTCAAAAGATCCATGAATTGCGATAAAATTTGCAATGTTTTCATTTTGTGTCGCAAATTCCGCGACACAGTCTTCAAAAGTGTCGCAAATATTTGCGACATCTGAAATGCGACACGTTTTATTGTGTCGAAGATTTTGTTGCAAATTGCAATCTGCGACACAATTTTAATGTTGTGTCGCAAAAATGTGTCGTAAATTGCGTTTTTTGTTGTAGTGTGAGGTATGAATTTGGCTACTATGAGATTATATATCCTTGGCATTGGATTTCTTGCCAATGTGTTTTTGTTGATCCACAAAAGATTGCTGCGATTTGTAAATGAAAGCTCTTGGAGACTCTTCAAAGCTTGCAGGGCTTCCTAGGAATTACAGGATAATATAGGTTATTTGTTAGCAAGTTCACACCAATGGTTGTGCCTCTCACCAAGCTATTGCACAAGAGCGCATTCGCCTAGACACTAGTAGCATGACATTGATCTTTCAAAGACTAAAGATGCCTTGACTCACACTCTTGTGCTCTACCTTCCTATCTTTGGTCTTCCATTTGAGATTCAAATGGATGCTTCAAGGAAGGGAATGGAAATCGTTTTGACCCATTATCGAAGGTCGATATCATACTTGAGTAAGCAACTAGCACCCTGATTATAGAAGGCATCAGTATATGCAAAAGAAATGTATGGCATTATAGAGATAGTGCGTAAGTGGTAAAATTACCTGCTTGGAAGATGATTCACCATCCAAATGTGTTATCAAAGTCTTTGAGCTTTACTGACTTAGACTATCCCTGCCTTGTAGCAATAGAGATGGCTTACCAAGCTTCTACGTTATGATTATGACATTACTAATTACAAACCAAGTGTATAAAATGAGATGGTCAACACACTCTCAAGGTTGCCAGCACTTCATTTCAAGTGCGCCTCATTTCTTCACAGAAGATAGCTGTAATATGGTTAGCATTACACTAGCTGTAAAATGATGCATGATGTTGTAGTTCAGTTAATCTAGGATTTGAAAGAGAGCTCTACTGAACACTTGGATTATTCAATTAAAGATGAAACCATTTTTTATAAGAACTGGGCCTTCATTATTTCCCATAAATAGCATTGCAACTGCCTATCCTCACGGAATTCCATAACTTCCTTGCCAGAGCACATGATGAAACACACATAACGCCAACACGAATCGCCAATACTTTTTTTGGCCAAATCTTCATAATGATGGTCTGAGAGTTTGCTAAATGGTGTATTGTCTGCCAACCCACGAAGCCCTTCAATAGAGTATTGCAAGGATTTTTGTACCCCCTGCCATTTCTGGGAAAAGTCTAGGAATCAATCACCATGGATTTCATAACTCATCTTCCACCTTCTTCTAAGAAGACCATTCTCTTTGTAGTCATCGATTGATTATCCAAGCAAGCACACTTATTTGTACTCATAGCCTAGTTCATAGCCATTCGAGTCGCCAAAGTTTCATTCCTAACGTCATTTGGCTCCCTGCATGCCAATCAACATCATCTCTGATTTTCTCTCTCTTCATCAATGTCTCTTGGTGGGAACTATTCAAGCACTAGGAAGCAGCAATAGCGACGAGTAATGCATACCATTTTTAGACTAATGGTTAATCCGAAGTACTCAACTACTACCTAGAAGATTACTTTCGATGCTTCACCACTGATCACCCCTAATATTGGTTCTAGAATCTATCTTAGGCCAAATGGCACTAAAAAGCTTACTGGAACTCGGCTTTAAAGATGACTCCACTCGAGGCCTTCTATGATAGTTAGCCTTCATTTCTTATTGACTATCTCACAAGGATTTCCATCATTAAGTCGGTGGATGAAATGGTTATTGCGTGAGCAGCTGTCCTCACCATTCTCAAAGAGAGCCTATTTTGAACCCAAACAAGCATGTGCAACCAAGTTAACTTTAGAAATACAAATGTCCCTTTTTGTGATGGGAGACTTGGTCTTCATCAAACTTAAACCATACTTATAGTCCACTTTAGTCCATCACCAATTCCATAGGCTATCTAGGTGATTCTTTAAACCATACAAAATTATGGAGAGAATCAGCACAGTAGCATACCGACTTGAATTTCCAGCCACCACAAAGCTCCACAACATTTTTCATATCTCTAAGCTTAAGAAATGTGAAGGAGACCCAATGTCAGAGCCAATTCCATTACCTCAGGAATTTGAGGACGAGCACCATGTTATGAAGCCATCCACTATTCTCATCACATGCATGATCCAGTTACATGGCAAAGCCATCCCACAAGTGCTTGTCTAATGTAAAACTTAATCAGCTAAGGATGGCACTAGGAATCTCTCCTAGACATTCACAACTCCTTTCCTACCCTTCACCTTGAGGATAATATACCAGTAATACAAGAGGGCATTGTTGCAAGAAGTAACACATCAGCCCAATAAAGTGATTACAAAAACAAGGGACTGATTTTGTCAGCTAAATTAGCTAACTTTGTGATGGCATGATTTCAAGGCTTATTAGAAGTTCATTGAGATCATCCTGTTTGTTGAAGGAAAAGTCTCTTCTCTCACTTTCTTCCTTCTCTCCTGAGCGTCTCTCCTGTCTTCTTCTCGTGTTTCTCATCCTGTTCTCCTCTCCCCCTTGCCATGGCAAGTGAGGGACAGCCTCCTCAGACCCCCCATGGTGAATAAGTCTTGGGCGGATGTTGCAGGTACGGCTAAGAGAACCCCCCTACCTCATTGCTTATTGAAGGTCCGATGTTAACCAAACTGAAAACGAGTACCACGGAGTTCCTTCGTCTGGACGGAGAAATTGTCCAAAGGGCGAAGATGCGTTTCCAGACGTCGTTGTATGGAAAATTCTTCGGAAAGTCGCCTCCGTTCGAACAAGTTAAAAAAATTTTGGGTTCTAAATGGTCGGAGCTTAGTGCCTTTCAAATTTCTAATTTGCCGAATGGATATTTGCTTATTCGTTGTGGTACGATGGATGCTATGAATCAGTTGTTGTTTGAAGGTCCCTGGGCGGTGAACAGTGTTGTTCTGCAACTGACACCGTGGCAGCCTTTCTTTGAGCCAGCTTTTACTAAACTATCTACGGCTGCCATTTGGGTCCAGTTGCATAATCTCCCCGTCGAGTTGTGGGACGGCGAGGCGCTGGAAACAATATCCTCTTTATTGGGTCGTTTACTCAAAATTGACGAAGTTACTTCTTCTTTGTCCAGGTCCAAATTTGCGAGGATTTGTATTGAGATTGACTTAGCTAAACCACTGAAGCAAGGTTTTTGGGTGGGAGACGAGGAGCATAGGGTCTTTGTCGTCATCCTTTATGAACGTCTCCCTACTTTTTGCTACAAATGCGGGGTCGTCGGGCATGCGTCCAGTAACTGCAGCCACTGGAGCCTGGGGGAGTTGCGACATCCCGCGTTGCCGATCAGTCTGATCGGCAGCGGCAGGAGGTCAGGGATAGCTCCAATCCTGAGGGTGACAGCATGGAGGCAGACATGGAACCCCAGTCGGCGGATCCGCTGGTTAATCTAGGCATGGAGGGTGATTCCTCAAGTTCAGATTATGGACCCTGGATGTTGGTAACAAGGAGAAGGGGCCGCGGGGGTGCTCACGGCGGTGCTGGTGGTCTCGGAGGTCCGGGAACACGTGTATCGCTCGAGAAATCATGTGAGCCCAGCTCTTCGCTCCCCAACGTCTCGAATGTCAGGAACCAAGCTGCATGGGCGACACGTGGCGACAGCAGTCTGCGGGGTCATGGCGGCTCTAGCACGCGTAGAGCACAGTGCTCTAGGAACAGTGACGTTGATTCGACTGCTCCTTTTGAAATTGTCTCCTTGCCCGGGTCTCGAGATAATCCTCCTGTTCTCAAAGAATATCTGCAGGTGGGAGTGGAGCGCAGTATGGTGTCCTCTGTCAGTGCCCCAACGGCTCCCAAGGAGACATTAAATGATGTGCTTCTCTCGATCCCCATGGAAGATGTGCCGCCTGACAGGCCACCACCTTTTTACCTTCGGTTTTGGACAAAGGAAAGGGGGTTTTGCCTTTTGAGACCCCAGGCCCATCGGTTTTTCATCCTACTCTTCGAATATCTAGCAACCTCTCTGAAGATCAGGGAGCTGCGGGTTCTTCTGGGCCGCATCAATTGACTGTTGAGAGAGTTCCTTCTGTTCTCACTAATCCCTCCCACTCTGCTGATGACTCAGATCACTATATGAGTGACTCAGAAGCTGGCTCTGAGGACTCATCAGAAGGTGGGGATGTCATGGAACCAGAGGATTCGATGACATTAGTGCAATACCAGATCAGCCATCGGAAGGAAACGCTGTCGCGAAAAGGCATTCATATCCAGAAGAAATCCCCGAAGAAGGGGAGGGTAGTAACCGAAGGAGAAAATCCTTGATCTCTTGATCCCTTTCGGTTATAGCTTGATGTTGTATATCAGTCTAACCTGGTTTTATTTATACTTGCTTTTCTATGCTGTCTTTGCTCCTCTCCATATTATATATTTACCTATGTTTAATGAAGTTACTAAAATGGTGTGTTGGAATTGTAGGGGAGTATCAAGTCCTGATACCACCTCTAGAATCTTATATCTTCTGAAGAAGCTCAAACCGGCCATCTTTTGCCTAGTAGAAACCAGAGCTAATGACAACCGTCTCCAAAGATTTTGTTCTAAAATCAAAGATCCGTGGAAATGGGTGGCGGTGCTCGCAGAAGGGTTCTCTGGAGGCATCATCATTATTTGGAACAAAAATATTGGGGTGGTCACCCCACTGGTAAGTTCCAGGTATGCCCTGCACTTAGTAGTTACTGCTAGCAACTCTAACAGCTGGATTCTCTCAACTATCTACAACTCTAATGTCATCCATAACCAACGTCTTCTCTGGAAGGAGCTCTCTGGTATGAATTCCTTAAATTTACCTTGGGTTATCATGGGTGATTTCAATTCGATTATTTCAAAAGAGGAGCATCGGGGTGGCTCTAATTATTACTATAGTAGAAAGGCCTCTGTTTTTGCTGAATTTATTGCCTCTAATAACTTGTTGGATGTTAACTTTGTTGGTTCTTCTTATACTTGGTGCAATAATCAACAGGGTCTTGCTAGGGGTTGGGCCCGATTGGATCTATGCCTGGTGAATCCGTTGTGGTCTAACAGTTTTGATTCTTGTCTCGTTCGCCATCTTCCTAGGTTCCTTTCGGATCACTCGCCCCTTCTTATGACTTTGGTTCCCAGGAATGTTGGTAAAAAGAAAATTTTTAGGTTTGAAAACTTCTGGTTGGAGTACTTGGGTTGTCATGTGAGTGTTAGAAAGGCTTGGAATTTTGTGCCTCATTCTAATCCTATGCAGGGAGTATCTCATCTTCTATCTCGTACCAGAGACTTTCTGTTGGATTGGAAGAATAAAGGTCTTCACCCAATTGAGGTAGGTATCGAGAAACTAGAGAAATCCATCATGGAAGCTGAGGGTAAGGATGGATCAGGTATCTCTATTGATTTCTCACCTCAATCCCTTACAACTATGTATAATAACCTCTCAGCTATGCATAGATAGAACAACACTAAATGAGCCTAAAAGGCCAGGCTTATGTGGGTTCAAAATGGTGATAATAACTCCTTTTTCTTTTTTAATTCTGTCTGTTTCCGTAATCATTCCAATACTATCACTAAAAGGCCAGGCTTATGTGGGTTCGAATGGTACTGTACATACTGATCTTCCTAGAATTAGCTGGAATCTTATTAATTTTTTCTCAGATCTTTGGAATGATCCGGACAGAAGGCAGGAACATGAGATTGCACCGGTCCTTCCGGATGATCTCCCAAAGATAACTGAGATTGAAGGCGAGGAACTGATCAGAGAAGTAACAAAAAAAAAAGTGTTTGAGGCACTGCAATCTTTACCGGCTGGTAAGAGCCCTGGTGCAGACGGTTTTAAAGTAGGGTTCTATTGTTTTTACTGGACTGAGATTGGAGATGCTCTTTTCTCAGCTATAAGGTATTTTTTCATTCACTCGGTCATGCCTAATAATTGGGGTAAGACCTTTATTGCTTTAATTCCTTAAAAACCTAATCGTAATGTGGCTGCTGATTATCGTCCAATTTCCCTGTGCAATGTTTGCTACAAGATTATATCTAAAATTCTTGCTAATCGTCTGAAAGGGATTCTCTCTAATTTGATTGGTAAAGAACAATGTGGTTTTGTTAATGGTAGAACTCCCTTTGATAACATTCTAACTCTTCAAGAAGTGGCCCATTCTATTGACAATGATGCTTCCCCCCTTAGGATGTTGATTAAGCTTGACATTGCTAAGGCTTATGATACGCTGAGTTGGTCTGCAATTCTTGCTACTTTGTTCAAAATGGGGTTCCTTCGTAGATGGATTAGCTGGATTAAGACGTGTATTTGTAATGTCTCTTATGCCTTGTTGATCAACAAAACTCATACTTCTTGGTTTACTGCTAGTAGAGGCATTAGACAGGGAGATCCTCTTTCCCCCTACTTATTTATACTTGTTGCTCAAAACTTGACTACTATGCTTAATTATGCTCTAAGTATCAATGCCTTCAACCACTTGATGTATGCGGATAACATTATTCTTGTCTCGAATGCTTCTAGAAAGTCTGCTAGGAACATTAAGAGTTGTCTTGTTTTTTATGGCAATTTGACGGGGCAAAGAGTTAATAATTTGAAATAAGAAGTCATTTTCCCTAGTCACTTCAATAAACACCTCTCCTCTAGAATTTCTACAATTCTTAATTATAAGATTGGTTATTTCCCTTTTACTTACCTGGGTATTTTAATTTCTCCTAAATGATTGGCACTCTCTTGTTTCTCCTCTATGGTGGACAAGATTGAGAAGTCAATTGTTTTTTGGCGGAAATCTAAAATTACTCCAGCAGGGAAAACCATTCTTATAAATGCTTCTATCATGACTGCGCCTTTGTATTACATGTCGGTATACCCTGTTCCAAAGTCTATTCTTGATCGGATCAACAAGGCTGCCAGGACCCTATTTTGGGCCAAGGATAGCAATAGAAAGGGCATCAACTCAGTCGATTGGAATGAAATTATGCTTGATCGATCTGAGGGGGGCTTGTCAATTAGGAATCTGGGCCTTTCTAAAATTGCTCTTATGGCTAAGAATGTTATGAGTTTGTTGAACAACAATAACAAGTGGTGGGTGGATATTATGATTGATAAATATGGCTATATGGATATCTGGCGCGGTAATATCCCCATGAAATGCTCTTGGGTTTACCGAGGTATGTTTCGCACTGCTCTAGTTATCAGACCTTTTCTCTGGATGAATTCCTTTAATCTGGACATGACGTCTTTCCTTCATGATCCTTGCTATTTTGAGATACCTTTAGCTCTTAAACCTACATATCTTAATATGGATCTTGATTATGATCATGTGCAAATCTCTGAGTTATTGATTGATATACACTGGAATATTTCTTGCATGCATATTATCTTCGGTATATTCCTGAACGATAATGTTTTGAGACATAGTTGTATTGATTATGAATCAGCAAATAATTGGGTCTGGTTACCCAAATCAAAAGGTTCTAAATTATCCACTATGGTTTATACATTTTTGAAACATGATAAGAGTTCTGGTAATTTTTGGGAGGGTTGGAAGCATTTGTGGCAGCTCAAGGTAGCTCCAAAGGTAAAACATTTTATCTGGTTATTGTTTCATGATGTTGTTAAAACCAATGATTATCTATATCGACTGAACTTAGGTACTCAAACATTGTGCACATTTTGCAATTTACACACTGAATCTGTGGAGCACTTGTTTCTAAACTGTGGTAAAGCTCAGGAAATTTGGAACATCACTTGTACTATGGTTGGTAAGCCCATTAACCTTTCTAATGGGATTTCTTCTGGTCTGTGGCTTAACCAAGAGGTGACTGGTAACGATCAGTTTATTCAGTCGATTATTGCTTCTACACTGTGGTTCATTTGGAAAGCTCGTTGTAATAAAATTTTCAACAATGATCAGCTGGATGGTGCTAAGATATCCCGATGGGCAATTAGGCATGTCAGGGAGTTTTCTTATTCCTCATATATATATTTGGGGAGGAATTTTCTTTTGAATAATTATACCTTTGCTGACAGCCCAATTCTGATACTGCTTCTGTTTTCAATGAAGAAAATTCTATAGCTGGGCTTGCCTTCTTTGTTGCTAATTACAAAGCTAACTTGTTGAGATCTGGCTGCTGTAGGTGCTCTGCAAACTCTCACATGGAGGCAGCAGCCAAGGCAATCTGTTTTGCTCTTCAGGATGAGATCACCAAGGAACTGAACATCAAGACCATTCTTTCCCATTGTGCAGATCTAATTGATGCAGTGAAGACTGATTCCTGGACTGAATTATGGAGGCTTCAATTGCAGATAACTATCATGAAAGGACTTATTACGGAGGCAAACTGTCCTAAGCTGGGGCTTATTCCCACAATCTAGAACAGGCCCACAAACTTCTTAGCTACTCATGACCTCAATCAACATGAAATTTCTCTGTTTCACTCTGGAAGGGAGCTTCCCAAATGGCTGATGAAGTCTTTTAGGCTTAATGGTTTTTTGTTGTAATTTGCTCACTGTTTTTTTTTCTTCAGGTTGGTCTGGTTTCTTGTTTGTTTGTCTGTTGGGTTTTGGATTGTTTTTGTTTGTTATTTGGGTTTTGCTTTTGTGTAACTTAAACTCTTATGTACCTTATTTTTCACTATTAATAAAATAGCTCTATGAGCTATTTCCCTCAAAAAAAAAAAAGAAGAAATTAATTATGATAGTGATATGTGCTAGGAATTGGTAGTTAAATATAGCGTAGAATGTAAGCACATAAGGAGTTTGTTACATTATCTCAGAGTTTGTTATAGAAAAGCTATTATATAGCTCACAATGGATGAAACGGGGAAAGAAATCTTTTCCAATCTCTCATTTTTTTTTTGCCCTTCTCTTTCTTTTATTCTCTTCTTTCCCTTCTTCTCTTTTATCCTCTTGTTTCCCCTCAAACACCTACAACAAGTTGTCACTCTTGGATTTTGATTTGAATGTTGCAGTACCACAACAAAATTACTGTAATATGTCTTTCCCAACTCCATAAAAACCCTTTTCCATGCTAATAACATAATTGATATCTTCATTAATATAATTTTATTTTCCAATAGACTCTCTTATGTTGGTAATCATGATGTCATCTGCATAAGAATTTCCATATAACTCACTAATTTTTAACAAAATAAACTTAAAAAAAAACTTAAACAAGTAATAAAACAAGTCATAATTGAGAAAAGGGTAATATAAAAGCAAAGAAAATAAAGTAACTTTGCAAATCCAATGGCTTTGTAGATGAACCCTAGGGGTTTTGGCTCTAAACTGGTGACTTGAGGAAGTAGCTTCATAATCATTATTCATCTTCTTCACTTGTTTTTCCAGCTTGAGATACTCGATTTCATTAGTAAGATCTGCTTATTCATATGTTGTGTTTTGGATCACACATCATGTTGGGATCTAAAGATAGATGTGCACAAGTTGTGTAGATGTACACAAATAACATTTATAATTGTGTATTTCCTATCATATTTAATTTTGAATGGGCCCAATTATAGTGATCTAAATAAAGTCTAGATAGGGTCCTAATTATCGAAAATCTGATTTGTGGATTTACATAATAATAATATGATGTGTCAAATTCCTAGGGCAAAATCGTCAAGTCTATGATGGCCATACTTGTAATTAACCCCGATAAAGATTTCTTATAAATAAGGTCTAGTCCCTGACTGAGCACGCTAATGATATGAGATTCAGAATTAGGATTACCTTTGAATTAGGGTACCCATCTATCCTCTCTATGAGTGATCAGTTAGAAGAACTACAAGGCCTAGTCATTATCATCATCAATGGATTTAAGTGCAGGTATGCTTCCGTAATATATTGTTTGTTCCCAAATAATTTTCAAACAAGAAGATCCTGGCTTCTCATAGGGATTATTCCCATTGTGAAATCCATTAAGTTCCATCAAGCGGGACCAGAGCGATATTGTTTTGGAATTATGTGGGATCTATTTTGATTAGATCTTTTATTTGCTAGATTAAAACTTAAGGAATGAATTTATCAATATATATATATATATATATATATAAAATTTGCTTTTGCATGTTTGGATTGGTTTTCAAGCTAATATAAAATTAAATTAAGTGATATATATATATATATATATATATAGCAATCTTGGTGAAGAAATTGTATTACTTTATTAACATAAATATATGTGATGTGTCTGGAAATTATTCCTTATTTTCATATCCATATATGTATGTTAAATTTAATTTATTTTTTTTAACTCCCAAGAATGCTTTACATATTTTAAAAGATGTTAGTAGATTAATATATATAGTATAATTTTTGTGGATGTGGGTCCTCTGGTTCTGGTGGAAACTGAGACCTGTCTGGGCTGTGTGGCGCTCTTGATTACGAGAGTGTTCCACTTAAACATGATGACTTTGCTAAATTATATGCTCATGGATTTTGAGAATAGTTATTTGGCCTTATATATATATTTTTTTTATCTACAGTTTATAAATATATATATTAATTAATTAAAGATACTGTTTGTGTGGTTGAGATGAAATCCTTAAGAAATTATTCTTAAGCTTTTCTATATACATTTATAGATTATCATGAATTCTTTTAGAGATCATCCGTGCTCATGGATTTCAATATATGTTTATAAAAAATTTTATTTAGTTAATTTTCATGATAATCAAAATCACGGGCAGGAGCACATTTAATAATTTATATTAATTTAAATTTTACTTTGATTTTGAATTAGGATAACATTATGATTTTAGTTTAATTTTTGAGGATTTATTTTAGAATATCATGAATTTAATTTTTGTTCATGATTATAAGGTTGATTTAATAATCATCAGGAAAATAATAACTTAGAGTTGCTTTTATAAGCTTTCTTGGATATACTGCAATTGGTAGAAGCAGCATCGTCTCCAAAGTGACCTCTATTGTGAAAATCTTTTGTTTGTGATTAACCATGGTGTTAGTTCATGCTTATTCTCATGCAGACAACACGTCGGTCCAAATGAAAACTGTTGCCTGGTAGAGATTTATTTGCATATGCGGTAATAACTTTTTTTATAATTATAAGGTGTCTATTATGAGTACTTAGTCGGCCCAAAGGAAGCCTTTGCACTTGACTGGATCTTACCTTAAAACTTGATTACAGCAATAAGCTAATCACTGGTGAATTGAATCTCTATTTGAAGACTAGATTTGATGTCACTCGATTAACTTGAAGATGGGTTGTTATTTGTATGTTTTAATTATTATACCTCTGACTGATTAATTGTGAGCTAATTATTTATTTTTTTTCTCTCTACAAAGTTGAAATCACGAGTGTGAATAATGTGTTTCCTATATTCAATGACATTCCCATGCTTAATGCCACAAATTGCAAGACTTGGAAAAATAACTTAATACTCATTTTAGGATGTATGGATCTAGAATATGCGTTAAGGGAACCATGTCTTGCACCTCTGACAGATCAAAGCTCCATTCATAATAAGAGAGCCCTTGAGAGATTAGAGCAGTCTAACTGTATAGGTCTAATAATCATGAAGAATACAATCCTGGAGGCTTTTTTGGACACTATGTCTAAGTAAAATGATACTAAGCAGTTAATTGACACCCTGGAAGAATGCTTCATAAGAAGTGAGAAGGCAGAGACTAGCTACCCTAAGGAAACTAATCTCTATTAGGTATAAGGGTGATCAGAATATACAGAAGTACATCCTCGATAGGTGTCATCTAGCTGGGAAATTGAAGAGTTTGAAAATTGAGTTACCAGAAGATGTTCTAATGCATCTTTTGTTGATTTCCCTCCCTCCTCAGTTCAATCAGTTTGAAGTGAATTATAACTGTCAAAGAAAAAAATGGACAATAAATGTACTCATCTCACATTTAGCACAAGAGGAAGACTGGATGAAGCAAACTAAGGTTTAGAGTGCTAATTTGGCATCTTCAAGCTCTTAGAAGATAAAGTTCAGAGTGGTTCAATGAATATTGAGCTTATAGGGATCAACTTCATTATTGTGGAACCACTTGCTGGATCGACATTAGTAAAGATGCTTTGATTAATTAGTTGGAGTTTTATATTTAGTTAGCTTAATATTTATAATAATGGCATAACATTTTTAACAGATTTTATGAAAGTTCTAGATTTTTTATTATTTTACTTTGAAATATGATCTCATAAAGTTTTTAAATTTGGACATATTGGAAATAGACAAGCGTAGATCATATTGTCTTGTAATTTCCACACTACACATCCACACTTGATCTATGTCGTTAGTTATGTCGGTAAATACAATCATTATGGGTTTAGTTACATTATATTGCCGAAGATTGCACCTTTGTTCCATGTATACATGAGGCTGATATACGAGATTGATTTAGGTAATTTTTCAGTTGTGATCATATTTTGGTTGTTGATGGTAATGTATACACATTTTTTTAATTCCCGAAGGTGCATGATCATATGGTCCAAGTGGGAGATTGTTGGGGTTTGGATCACACATCATGTAGGGATTTAAAGATTATGTGTACAGGTGTGTAGACGACACAAATAACATTTATAATTGTGAATATCTTATCATATTTAATTTTGAATTGGCCCAATTATGGTGATCTAAATAAATTCTAGATAGGGACCTAATTATTTAAAATCAGATGTGTGGATTTATATAATAATATGATGTATAGGATTCATGGGGATAAAATTGTCAAGTCTATGATGGGAAAACTTGTAATTAGCCCCATAAAGATTTCTTATAAATAGGATGTGGTCTTTGAATGAGCACACTAATTACCTGAGATTCAGAATTAGGGATTCATATTAATTAGGGTTTTCATTTGCCCTCTTTGCTTGTGATCAGTTAGAAGAACCACAAGGCCCAATCATCATCATTAGCAATGGATTCAAGTACAGGTATGCTTTCACAATTTATTGTTTGTTCCCAAATAATTTTCAATCAAGAAGATCCTGGCTTCTCATATACATCATCCCCATTCACTATAAGAGTTATAACTTTTAGTGACAATTTTTTTGTGACATGCTGTTTTTTTTACTACAAATATTAGATTTTTGTGTCAAAAATGTTAACTGATACTATTATTTATATTAATTGTGACAACTTATGTTTTTACCACTATTACAATAATAATTGTCACTTGGTGCCAAATATTTCCTAATGAGAATGATGTGTAATTTTGACAAGAAATATTGTCGTCATTATAATGGAAAAAGTTAATTATCACTATATTTTAGATTACTTGTGATGTCTAATTATTTTATCACTAGTACAATTTTAATTGTGACAATTTAGTCTCTATTACAATTATGCATCTTATTTTTTGTGTTGACAACATTAGATACAAATAAATCAAATTTAGTATCTATCACAATTATGCATCTTATCTTTCGTGTCGACAACTTTAGATACAAAAAAATTAATTTAGTATCTATCACAAATCTATTGTATGGACAACTTTAGGTGCAAAAACATCAATTTAGTATCTATCACAATTATGCATTTTATCTTTTGTGTCGACAACTTTAGATACAAAAAATTTAAACATGTAGTGTTTGCAACCTTTTAAAAATTAGTATATGTGGTTGTATAAAATTATATTTTTAATAAAATATTAAAAAATTTATTTTTCCTACCCAATCTCAAGATTTGTGTATAGATTTTTTTAAAAAATTTATTAGGTGTTTTATGTAATTATAGATAAAATTTAAAAGACTTTAAATTTATAATTCATCCAATACTTAAATTTTTTATTATAATGCTTAGAAAAAGGGAAAAAATTTTAAAATTAAAATCAAAATTAAGTAGATATTTACCGAATCTGACAAAACAAAATCTAGAAAATGTAAATTTTTAAAAGATAAAATAAAATTTAAAAATATATATATCCTCAATGAACTCAACATACAAAAAGAATAAACGAAAATGGTGAAACCTTGAATACTTATGTGCCTAAGGATATCAGTATCAACGAGTTGGCTTTGTTTGATTCGGAGAACCAAAGTCACTCAACTAGCTAGAAATGTAGAGATGCATATTATTGATGGTCACAAGATTTGCTTCTTTTCATTTTCTTAAATTCTTTTGCATCCTTTATGCATTGAATAAGAGGTAATGGTTGTTTTGCTTGATCTTTCTCATTTGTTTGTTAATGTTTTCATTTTCAGCACTTTGAATCTTAGGTTCATAGCAGGAGTATGTTGTTTAGATTTGGATCGTGTAGTTTTCTTTTCTTTTTTTTTTCTTTTTAATGATTTTTTATCTATTTAAAATAACATAATGCAAATGCAACATGGAATTTATCTCTACTCAATTGAGAATAAATAATGATGGTATGAAAGTTGTAATTGAATTATAATTTTTTGAAAAAATTTAAAATTATTTTTTTAGTTTCTTTTTTTAATATGCAGAATAAGCATCAAGAAGAGAGAATAACATTAAAATACCAAGAAAGGAGTTAAATTATAACCGAAGCTGAGGCTGAAAAGCAAAAAGGAAGATTCAAATGCATAGTGGAGTACTTCATCTCCAAATTTACATTAGAAAATAATTAGGATAATTTTATAATTTTATTTTTATATTTAAATTTCATATTTTATATATTTGAAATAAGAATTTTGTACTTTGTAATGATATTTATCTATTTTTATATAATATTAAATATTTTTATTTAGTGATAATATTATTGTTGAATTAATAAATTTATTTGTGATAATAATCAACATATGACACTATTTCTACACAAAATTAGTGACGAAGTATTGGTAACCAATAAAAATATTACTTTTGACAAAAAGTATTTTCTTACCGTTTTAAATCATTTTAGTGTCAATAATGGTATGACAATAAAATGAACTATTGTGATCATTTTATTCATCACTATTTCATATTTTTTGTATCAACAAAATTACCATAAATAGTAATGTTTTTGTGACAATACAATTCTATGACAAATACCAATATTTCTAGTGACAACAATTTAGTCACAAAATTTTGAGTAATTGTGGCCACATAGTTTTATCACAAATATTGAAGTTTTTAGTGACAATTATTCGATCACAAATTTTTTGTGTAATTATAGCCAAATTTCTAAAGTGGTCACTATTGTATTTGTTTCCGAGATACTTGTGACAAGAAGTGACGACCTCAAAAAATTAGTCACTATTACAAATAGTGACAAAAATTACAACTTTTGGTAATGACTTTGGTTATCACAAAAAAGATAATTTCTTGTAGTTCCATCATCATAAAGTGCATTAAAATAATTCCATCAAGATAATTCCTTTTTTTCTAAATAAAATTTTAATCTGAAAATTGAATTAGATAAAGTGTGAAATGATTTCAATCAGCAGAGTTTTGATTTTTCTGCAACTTTTATAATATTCAAAACAATTTTCTATTCACTTTCCACATCATAAACATGCTTCACATTGAGTAATAAATTCATATTATTGATTGATTTATTGGGAACAAAAAATGCATTACAAATAATATTAAAAAAGTGGTTTTGATTATTGAAAACTGAAAATATTTATTAGAAAGTGTAGAAGTAGATAAAAACAATGGTAGAATAACCATATTAGTCCCTATACTTTTTTCACTTTGCCCTTTTAGTCCTCCTATTTCAATTTAAGCCCTTTTAATCCCTCTACTCTTTGAATGAGCCCAATCAAGTCCCCCATATACACTTTGAAAATACCAATTATTATTTTTTATTGCTCATATATTCTATGAATCATATAAAAAAATAAAGAATTTGTATTATTTCCCTGAATTGTGTATATTACAATGATTATTATGGATGAATTGTGTAGTATAGTAATTATTTCTATAATTAGAACAGTCTTAGGGGACTTGATTGCACTCATTCAAAGAGTAGAGGGATTGAAAGAACTTAAATTGAAGTATGAGGACTTAAAGGACAAAATAAAATAAGTACAGGGATTAACATGGATATTCTACCAAAAACAATTTAATTCTTCATATGTTTAATAAGAAATTGTAGTTGAACATGATGTAATGGAAGTTGTAAAAATTGATTAAATATTAAAGGTGCTCCTCCAGTCCTTTTTAGTTGTCCCATTTGGAGCTTTTCTTTTCTTTGTTCCTTTTACTTGTGCATTTTGAAAATTTGTGAAGTATTAAATATTATTTTTTGAATTTACCCTTATATTTAACGTACCTCTACAACTTACAATAAATTATCTTTAAGTACATGTTTTTTAAAGCATATTTTAAGGCTAATCTTGTAAAGTTAATACAGCTTTTTATAAAATCTAGATTGCTAACTAACTTTAACCGATTCTTTTAATTCATATGAATTAGGTAAAATGGACAACTAAAAAGGACCTTAGTGAGTAAATTGGGGAAAAAAAAATATTTAATGTTTCATAAATTTTTAAAGGAACACATAAAAAAATACCAAAGCAAACTTTTAAAATGGGACAAGTGAAAAAGGACCAAAAAAATTATTAATAGTATATAATTCCACAAACCTGTATTGACAATCTCGTATTAATCATGTTTTCGTTTATGGGATCCAAAGTAGCCTAGTTTAAAATAACACCTTGTGCTACACAGGGACAGAACTAAGAAGGGGCTAGCGGGGGGCTTTAGTCCCTCCCGGGATCCGGTGATCTTTTTATCTAGCTGGCAAAACCAACCTCTTCTCAATAGAAGGCCGCAGGCCCACAACCGGCAACCCCCAGCCACCACGTAGGCAAGGATGGAAACAGCTCCTCCTATAGCATTGCCATTGACGACAAGGTTGAGCTCAGAGTAAGAGGAGACCATGAAGTTGTTGTCACTAATCTTTGAATTTTGAAGAGAGGATGAACAAGAAGATGAATAGTAATATAACACTCAAGAAACTTTTAGAAAAGAACAATTGAAGCTCAAGTTTTACTCTCTGAATTCATTCAACACTCAAAACAGTTAAAACAATTACATATATATATATATATATATATTCATACAAAAGGCTTATAGACTCATCCAAGGACTCAGACCCATTTTAATACATATTGACTCAATCCAACCATTTTACACTGCCTTAAACTTAAACACAAACTGCGATGATGAAATCTCATCCATCCATCTCAAACTTTAAACTTCCCTCCAATCTTCAACTACATTAACTAACTAGACATAACTTTGAATACTTGAGCTTCATTATCATAACAATAGAATTTTATCAACTTTAAACACCAACAGCATCATCAGCTTCAGATTTTGTATATTGGTTGGAGATAATAGTGAGTATTTTGATTTTTTTTTTTCCTTTTATCATGTATTGCTTCTTAATTCAAATGAGAATGAATGTATAAATTTTTATGGCTGAAAAAATGTAGCATGAATGGTAAATTTCATTCTTGTGATATGCCTATAATGTGTTTGATTAAATGCCTCAATGAATTGAAATGATGTTAGCACCTCGTACTTAATATTATGTATATTATTTTTTACAGCCTATAATTAAAGATTTTTTTTATATATTTATTTGTAGATAATGGATAAATTTTTTAGTCATCCAATGCTCCTAAAAGTACCATTGGACTCTAAATCAAACGAGAACAACATTAATCTAAATTTTAAGTTGGATGACATTCACTATAAGAGTTATGACCTTTAGTGACAACGTTTTTTTGTCACCCTACTATTATATTTTTTGTATCAAAAAAGTTAATCGACACTATTATTTTGATTAATTGTGACAATTGTCACTATGACAATAACAATTATGACAATGTAGTATATGTCACAATTAAGTTGCCACTATTAATATATTAATAGCGGAAAAATTTCTTTTGGGTCTAATGCTTGTCACTAAAAGCATATAAGATTTTGTGTCAAAAATTTCTTGATGAGAATAATGTTTAATTGTGACAAGACATATTTTCGTCACTATAATTTTCCATGTAGGGACTACTAAATATTGTCACAAAAATAATTTTTTTTAACATGTTATTGGTTTTTTTATGATAAAAATAAGTTAATTGTCACCATAATTTGGATTAGTTGTAATGCCTAAAGATTTTGTTACTATTACAATTTCAATTGTGACTTAGCATTTATTACAATTATGCATCTTATCTTTTTTTGTTAACAACTTTAGATACAAAAAATTCAATTTAGTATCTATCACAATTATGCATCTTATCTTTTGTGCCAACAACCTTAGATAAAAAAAAATTTAAACATGTAGAGGCCATGTGATTACCAGTAAGTAGTTGTAAGTCGCTGTAATGCAACTGATTTTACATGTAAAATAATGTTGGTTTTCTATAAAATGAGTTTTACATGTAAAATATTTTACAGTTTATTGTACTTTTGCAACATTTCAACTTATAGCAAACTTTACTTTAAGTTGAAATGTAGTAATGTAAGTGGTATCCACTCACCATCATATTCACCACATATTTAATCATAAAAATATTTAATAAAATAAATTTTCTTTAAATTCAATTATAAAAGTATTTTTATATAATAAAATTTAAAAATATTATATATTTTTATAAACTTATATTTATATAATTAAATATTTTTACAACAAAAATACTTTTTATTTGAAAATATCATATTGTTTTAAAAAAAGTAATTATAAATTTTTTTTAAGTAATAAAATTAAATAAATATTATATTTTTATAATTTAATATTTATATGATTAAATAATTTTATCATAAAATATTTTTATGATTAAAAATATTATAAAAAAAATAATTAATATAGTAAGTGTATTTAAAATTTAATTACAAATTTTTTCAAGTTATAAAATTTAAAAATATTAATATATTTATTAAATTATGTAATTAATTAATATTACATAAATTAATTTTTATGAAGAGTATTAAATAATAATAATAATAATAATAATAATTGGGGTAATCTCACCATTTCACCTACATAGTAACTATAACTTTAAACTTACATCAAACCAAATAAATAAAAAATAAATGCAGCATTTTCAGTTACAGCGAACCAAACATAGTGATATAAGTTGAAATATTGCATTTTCACTTACATGTGATTTCACTTACAAACAACCTAATAACCCCGTAGTGTCTGTATAGATTGTTTTAAAATTTTATTAGGTGTTTTAAGTAATTATAGATAAAATTTAAAAGGTTTTTAAAATTATAATTATCCAATACTCAAAATTTATATTATAATGCTTAGAAAATAAGCTTTTAATTTTGATCATACCTAGGATATATAGTATTAGTGAGAAAAAATTTTAAATTCAAAATTAAATAGATATTTACCAAATCTCACAAAATAAAATCTGAATAATGTAATTTTTTTTGTTTCAAAAATTAAATTCTAAAAATATATATATATCCCCAATGAACTTAAAATATGAAAGGAATAAACGAAGATGGCGAAACCTTGAGTACTTATGTGCCTAAGGAGATTGGTGGCAACGATTTGGCTTTATTTTATTCGTAAAACCAAAGTGACTCAACTAGCTCAAGATGTAGAGATGCATATCATTGATGGTCACAAGTTTTGCTTCTTTTCCTTTTCTTAAATTCTTTTGCTTCATTTATATATTGAATAAGAGATAATTGTTGTTTTGCATTATCTTTTTCATCTTCAAAGTTAGGTATATTGGATTTTTTTCAATGAATGTTGTTTGTTAATGTTTTCATTTTCGGCACTTTGATTATTAGGTTCATAGTAGGAATATATTGTTTAGATTTTGATTGTATGGTTTACTTCTTGTTTTTTTAATAATTTTTAATGATTCTTTATCTATTAAAAAACAACAAACGCCAAATGAAATATGGAATTTGTCTTTTCTCAATTGAGAAGAAATAATGGTATGAAAGTTGTACTTAAATTATAATTTTTTGAAAATTTTAAAATTATTTTACTATATTCTTTTTTTTTCTAAAAATGCAGAATAAGCAACAAGAAGAGAGAGAAAAACAAAAAGAAAATTCAAATGAATAATGGAGTGCTTCATCTCCAAATTTACATTAAAGAATAGTTTAGGATAATTTTATAATTGTATTTTTGGATATTTAAATTTCAAATTTGATATATTTGAAATAAGAATTTTATACTTTTTGTGATGTTTATATATTTTATATAATATTAAATATTTTTATTCAGTGACAACATTATTGTTAAATTAAAAAATTTATTTGTGACACTATATCTATACAACATCAGTGATAAAGTACTGGTTACCAATAAAAATATTACTTTTGAAAAAGAATATTTGTTACTGGTTTAAATTATTTTAGTGTCAGCAATGGTGTCACAAAAAAAATGAAGCATTGTGACCATTTTATTCATCACTATTTCATATTTTTTGTGTCAACAAAATTATCACAAATAGTAAAGTTTATGTGACAATTTAGTTTTATCACAAATACCAATGTTTTAGTGACAATAATTTAGCCACAAATTTTTGTGTATTTGTAATTACATAGTTTTATCACAAATATTGAAGTTTTTAGTGACAATAACTTGGTCACAATTTTTTGTGTAATTGTGGCCAAATTTCTAAAGTGGTCACTATTATATTTACTACCAAGGTACTTGTGATGAGAGGTGACGACCTCAAAAATTGGCCACTATTACTAATAGTGACAAAAACTATTGCTTTTAGTAACGACTTCGGTTATCACTAAAAATATAATTTGTTGTAGTGATTGTTAGTGACCCCGAACTTCGAAAACCAATTGAAGACTTCAATGTTGCGATTAGAGATCTAATTATAGGAGATTATTTGACTAAAGGCCCATGTCAACCAATTGACTACAATTTTCCACGGAAAGATTATGGCAAACAAAAAAGAAGTTTTCAAGATGCTTGGTTTAAACAACATCCATGGTTGGAGTATAGTATGACAAAAGATTTGGCATTTTGTTTTTTGTGTTATCTTTTCATGCCAAGTAGAGGAAGCCGAATAGGAGAAGATGCATTCACCAAAATAGGGTTCAATAATTGGCAAAAAAAAAACACTGGAAAAGTTCATAGAACATGTTGGTTCCATAAATAGTGCTCATAATGATGGGAAAGTACAATTTCATAGCTTCCAAAATCAAAGGCAAAGTGTGTCACACCAATTGGCTACACATTCACATGAGATAGAGATTGCATATCATACTAGTTCGACTGTGGGTTTGGATGTGACTCACTTTCTAATGAAGCAAGGTTACCTTTCAGTGGTAATTATGAGTGCTCAAACTCATTAAACAAAGGCAATTTTCTTGAATTGTTTAAGTGGTATAGCCAACAAAATGAAGAGGTTTGGAAGACAATTAATCAAAATGCCCTGCAAACAATCAAATAACTTCTCCAAAAATTCGAAAAGAATTGGCAAATGCTTGTGCATGAGAGATAATACTTGTTATTATTGATGATATTGGAAATAATTATTTTTCCTTATGATTGATGAAGCTTGGGATGCCTCAATCAAGCAACAAATGGGAGTTGTTTTGCGATATGTGAATAAGAATGGACATGTGATAAAGAGATTTCTTGCTATGGTTCATGTGCTTGATACCTCTGGTATTTCTTTAAAAAATCCATTGGTTGCTTTTTGCTAAACACGAGTTGTCTCTTTCAAGGTTAAGAGGGCAAGGATATGATGGGTCTTCAAATATGTGGGATGACTTCAATGGTTTGAAGGTACTTATTTTAAGAGAAAATCCATATGCAAGATGTACATTGCTTTGCTCACAAATTACAATTAGTGATTTTTTCCATTGCTAAAGACAATCGAATTGTGAGTGATTTTTTCCAATATGTTAACATGATTGTTAATGCCACCGGAGCATCATGCAAAAGGATAGACCAACTTTGGCAACATCATCATGATAGATTGATTGAACAATTGGAGAAAGAAGATATACTTAGTGGCAAAAGAAAAAATTCAAGAGTCTGGCTTACCATGACTGGGGGATACACATTGGGGATCACATTACATTACCATTATCCAACTAATTTCTATGTGAAACTTAGGGCCCGTTTGGTATGATGTAAAGTTGTTACTTTCCCTGCAAAATAAGAGGGGTGAATCTATTTCAAGTGTTTGGTTCTTAAAAATAATATGGTCTCCTTGTAATCACTTTCCACTTGACTAGGGAAAGTGATTCACAGGGGGGGTGGTGTGAAAGTGTTTACACCGTTGGATGGGAAAGTTTGGTAATTGTCAAATTACCAAACTACCCTTTATTACATAAAACTCTTTCTCGTTTGTTTTGTCTTTGAAAAAACCCTAACGCGATCATATGTTCTGTATTTGTAGTGAATCAAAGTTTTTAAAATATATGAGATATATAAATAAATATTAAGTAGAAGCATTCAAATCAAAATAATAATTCCTTTGTTTAACAATATTATTTCTTGTCTCTTTTATCATGTTTTGCATAACATATATTTTTATTTTTATGGGATTTTATTGTAGATATAATGGTGCAAACCTTTTTCTTATGTTCATAAATTCCATATTTTGCTAATTTTTGTTAACTTGGTAAAATTTATGTAAATGAAAAAGGATGCCTTTTGATATTTACAAAAGTTGATGAAATTCAATGTAATTCATCAACATTTTAGGGTTTTGCTTGCGAATTTCATACATTCTTTTGAAAATTGGTTTATTGAACTTCATATATCTTCTTTTTCCTAAGATTTATGTTGTTGTAATAGGAAATCTTGAGTAATAGATATGATGTAGATAATAAAAACTACTTTGAAAAACAAAAGTAATGTGAACTAGTGTGGATAATCAAAATGGTTCTACTTAAATAAATATTAAGTAGAACCATTTGATTCTTTAATTATGAAGAATAGGTTAATTATTATTTGGACTAAGTTAATAATATTATTAGAGTTGAAATAAAAAAACCCAAATTTAGTAACTATAACAACTAAGGGCAAAAATGAGAATAAACCTAATTTTACATGAAAACAAGTTCATACCAAACGTGGGAATTAAGTTTGCATGCAAAGTAATTACAATTTTGATTGGGATAACCAAACGTTGTAATGTTATTTTGCAGGTAAAGTAATTGCATGCAAAGTCTTTCCCTGCAAAGACTTTACATGCAATTACTTTCCCTGCAAAATGCCAAACGGGCCCTTAGTTTTAGAGGTATTGCAAAATATTCATGATGATTGGAATTCTAATGCTAATAGAGGTATAGTGGCAAGCTTGATTGACAAAATGGAAAATTATCAATTTGTAATTGTGATGTACTTGAAAAGAGGTTTATTGGGGATGACAAATGAGTTGTCACTTACCTTATAACAAAATGATCAAAATATTATTCAAGCCATGCAAGTGATTGAAACTATGAAAACTCAGCGTCAACACTTCAGGAAGACAAGATGGAAGGAATTTTTGGGGAAGATTATCTTTTTTTGTGAGGGAAACTCAATCTCAATGACTAATATGAAGTATAATATGTAAATTAACGGTCGTCTAGGAGGGAACACTACAACAAAATAAGCAGTTAGCAGCGGTTTTATAGTCATTTAACAGTGTTTTTAATCGCCGCTAAATGTTGTAAGTGGCAATTAACTAACCATCGCCAATACTAGAGTCCTGACAACATTTCATGACGGTTTTGATCAACTGTCGGAATAACCGCCACAAAATATCTCCTGCAATCGCGGCAGTTTTACTCTTTATATTCACAGCAGTTTAATCTGCCACCAAACACATATCAAAGCACCTATATATTAGAACAAAATGATTACATTTCATCATAGGCGGATCTAGAGGGGGCAAGGGTGTGCTTAAGCACCCCATTGCCATTGAATATATATATATATATATATATATATATAATTATTAAAATATAAATAATTATAATTTCTTTTTATTTATTTTTTTCAAAATTCTACCCACAATATTTCAAATAAATTAAATAAAAACAATAAGATTTATTATATTAAATAAAATTGATATTTGATGACAATAATAAATATTATGGCTAACCAAACATGAATCTTCAAATATTTTTGTTTTAAAATTTTATATTTAGATATATATTTTATCGAACCTATCAATACATTATAATCAATTTTTAGGATATTAATGTAAAAAATAGTAATAATAAATAAAAATAAAAATAAACCATAAAAAAAAATTGAAATTTCTATCTCAAAATCTCTAATAAAATCATTTCCAATTTGTGAGTTTTCTCTCTTTGCTCAACATCCGGCTTTCGAGTATATTTTATTTTTCACTATAGGGACTTATTATGTATATTTTTAAAAAAATTTGTTTTATATCTAATTTAATTTGTTTACTTTTTTGTGATTTTTTGTTGTCTAAAAATATTTTATATTTATTAAATAATTATTGGATATTTGTTAAATATTTGTTATGAAAATTGCTGTAAAAATTGTTAGATATTTGTTGTGATTAATTGCTATAAAATTGATTATTTGTATATTATTTGTTAAATAATTGTTGCATAAATGAATTTAGATTGTGAATTTGTTCTAAATCGTTTTTTAATTGTATTACATAAACCAAAATTTTTTAGATGGATGTATATTTTTTTTTTGAATTATTGATTATTATTATCCCAAGTTTAATAAAGTTATTTAATATTCATAATTTTTTTAAATTTTAATTCAACACCCCTTAAATTTTGTTTCTAGTTTCCCCCTTGCATTTCATGGTAGTTTTTGAAACCGCCGCCAATTGCAGCTAGTTTTTTTTCGTTATTTTATTTTTTATTGTTAATTAATTTGATCCTAAAACTTTATCAAAAAATACATCCATTTGATTCAAATTTAAAAATAAAAAAAAATTGATAATTCAAAAGTGATTACAATAAAATTAAATAAAAATTAATTTGCTTACAAATAGCATATCATACAATAAAAAAATAAAAAAACTAAAAAAAACTGGATTTAAATAATTTAATCGTAACTCAATTCGAGTAGCATGAAGCACTCAATTTGGTGAGCCCCCATGGATAATGAATCCATTCTGTAAGCATCCTTGCAAATTCAAGAAGCCACTACTAACACGTTGACCCTCTGGATCAAACTTCTAACCCTGATCCTGTATTCATAGTGATGATAGATGAGAAAACAATGACAAACAAAAACAAATAATTGGAGTGATGATGCCTAAGCATGTGAATGAAGCAAAAAATTTACAGGTCCAACACATGTGAAACAGTAACCCCTGATATAGCACCAAGATAAAGCACTCGATTCCTAGGAGCCTATAGCAAGAAGAAAGGATTTGACCAGAGAAAAGCTACAATAAGCCTCTTTCTTTATCCAAATTTCTCAAACTATCATATAATAAACCATGATCTTGAGACATGTTAAGGAGTTGAAATGAAAATCATGGTTAGAAAGAATGCGAAACAATTTGAAAAAACAATTAAAGAATACCAACACTTGCAATTCTTAAATCATCAGCATCATCAAGAATAGCAGCAGCTAGCTTGGATTGGAATGGATCCCACAACATGTACTCAACCTTTGTGTGATCTTCATTATGAAAGAATACGAAGCTAACAACCATGTCCATCAACCACTCCGCCAACAAGTTCAGCTTCGACATCAACTCTTACAATTCCCTCACATCACATTCATCACATTCATTTGAGCATTTCAACAAACACTTGGTAGGCATTAGGGTTTTAGATCTCTCTCTTACCATAATCTTTCCATGGTAGGGAACGAGAATAGGGGAGGAAACATGGAAGACACCATCAACACTGTCTATGGCTTCATTGAAGGTCCCTTCCACCATTAGATCGGCTTTGACGAGCTTGAGCCTCTCCTGAGGGCCATGGAAGGTGAAGAGGAAGCTTACCTTGCTCTCATCGGCGGGATCTTGGATGGTGGCCCGGATTTTGTGGCCTTTATCGAGCAAGGCCATATTGGACATTGTCTCACTTCCTCCTTTAACCCTTGGCTGAAGGCCATGATTGCTACATTTGCTAGGCTCTTTTGGAAGGAGAGATGCAATCTGATCTTCAACAAATGGGAGCCTTGTCTCACTTCCATCATCTCTCAGGCCTGGGCCATGTGTTATGACTTTTATAACTATTGTGGAAATTTAATCAGGGAGTGCTCTAAACTTCCCTATGTCTGCAACTCTATCTATATTTACACTGATGCCTCTTGGATGGAGTCCACTAATGAGGAAGGTTTAGGGTTCATTATTAATGTGTCTAATCCCGGGCTTATCTTTCTTGCAGGATGCTCTAGAACTTCAAGGGATTCTCCCATTCAAGATGAAGTGGCAACTGTTAACTTGGCCCTCCAAATGTGTATCAACTACAACTAGAATCCAAGTTGGATTTATAGTGATTGCCCTAATGTTTCCCAGCTGGTCAGAAATTTCAATCCTTGCATTGCTTAGGGACTATTGAATGACTACCACACTCTGAAGTAGGGGTGGCAATTTTTGACACGACACGTTTACATGACACGACACGACACGGTCTTAGGAGGGTTTGGGTTTGGGTTAAACGGGTTAGTGTCATAAACGGGTCGACCCGTTTATGACACGCCTAAATTAAGCGGGTTCTTTTCATAAACGGGTTGACACGTATATGACATGCTTAACCCGTTTAATATGAATAGGTAAATGTGTCTGATAGTAAACTTGATAAATTAATTGAATTATTCTCATGGCAAATATGATGTTTAAGTATTTTATGTTTAATGTTAGTTTGGATTTTTAAAAAAATATTTTGATTAAAAATTCGTGTCGCTTGTCGTGTCGTGTGGCGTGTTAAACGTGTCGTGTTGTGTCGTGTTTTAAACAGATAAATAGGTCGTATTGACCTATTTAAGACTTAAACGTGTTAAACGTGTTGTGTCGTGTCGCCACGGGTTTTAGACGTGTCGTGTTCGTGTTCTAAAAAATTACCCGTTTAATAATCGTGTCGTGTTCGTGTCAGGGTTAAACGTGTCAGATTCATAGGTCAACCCGACACGAACACGACCCGCTAACCCGTTTTGCCACCCCTACTCTGAAGACAAACTTGAAGACTTTCCTTGACACCAACTTTTCAATCATCCCCGTGAAGACAATGATATTGTAGATGCCCTCACAAATCATGGAAGACAGTTACACTGCCTTTCCTTTTTCTTCTAGGGCTTGGATCGTCTGTCGTGGCTTGAAGACCTCTGCCTCCTGAGGCACTTAACTTTTCTCTATTAATTTTTCTTTTTTTTTTGTAGTTTTTGGCTCTTTTGTCAAAAAATAAAAAATAAAAAAGTAAACTTGGTGGCACAATACTTTTATCTTGAAATATTTCTGTTTCAAGGAAGGGTTCAAAAAGCAAGTTGAATGTGAAGGAACGAAATCTCGAAAGGATGTAAGTGTTTGTTGCAAGGCTCAAATGATTATTGGACATCAAGAAAATGGAAAATATCATGTTACACTTTTTAAAAAATAACATAATCACAAAGTAGTTGCCCCTTGAAGCAAACACAAATTACCATCGCAAAGGAATGTATAACCATTGCCCAGGCAGCTGAAGTAGAATTGGTAAAGCATTTCAAGATTTGATAAAGGATAACTTTGATTTTAGGAGTGAGCAAGTTGGAGGCATGGAGAATCTAGTTTTTAAGCTTTAAGGATATTAGCTATCATTTGCAATCAAAGATAATGAGGGAGATGTGAGAAGGAGAAGCCTACACCCTTAATCCATATTCATTATCTTGAGAATAAAAAATAAGAAAACCCATCATTTTTCTACTTGTTTCAACATGATGCTAAAGATCAAATTGCTAATACTTTATATGTTAACCCAAAGATGGTGATAGAATATACATTGTTTGATGATGTATTTTGCTTTAATACCACTTATAGAATCAACAATGCCGAATGTCCTTGTGAGCCAATAATCGGGGTTAATCATCATGAGAAAATTGTTGTTTTTGGTGTAGCATTACTTTTTGATGAAACTGTAGCTTCTTTTGAATCGTTATTTACAACTTTTCTGGAGGTTACAAGAATAAAGAAAAGGGTAACCATCTTCACAGATCAAGATGCAGTGATGGCTAAGACGATAGCTAACTTATCATCAAATATGTTCATAGTATTTATTCCAAAATGCTCTCAAACATCTTAATCATGCTTTTAAAAAGGTCAAATAAGTTTGTTGCAAAGTTCAAAAGTTGCATGCATTATTTTGAGTACGAGGAAGGCTTAATTTGTGTGTGAGAATCTTTGCTTGAAAAATACAAGCTCCAAGATAACAAAAAGAGTTGGAATCTAATTACAAGAAGAGTTATTTTAAGCCAGCATTTAAGATATATGTTCCTATCTTGAGAAATACAATATATATATCCAATATCTTTAATTTGCTTTAAACAAGAATATGAGAAGTCCCTAAGGGCTATAGTTAAAACTTGCATTGGCAACCCACCTTTGTATGAATACAAGGTTTGTGTGTATGTGCTACAAAGAAAATGTGAGGTTACTTTTAATTCAAAAGATAAATCAATTAGCTTTTCTTTTATGTCTTTTGAGTTTATTGGATACTTGTGTAGCCATGCACTAAAAGATCTAGATATTTGGAATATAAAGGTAGTCCTTTCTTACCATATATTAAATAGATATACCAAACATGCACGTGAAGGTCGTGTGTTGGACAATGGGAGCATTGTGAATGAAGATCTTAGACAAATTGTTTCAAATTGATGCAAGGATTTAAGTCGCAATGTAGTTAAAGTGACAAATAGGGTAGGTGAATTTAAGGATGTGTCTTTTTATAGGAAAGATTGTTGAATTGAGCCTTAAAATAAAGAAAATTTTCACTAAAGCTAATAAATGTGTGGATGATTTATCTTCCAATTCTATGGCCATGAATGCTTCTGAAGTGTAGCAATAATGATACTCTTACAAGTGAACACAACGAGATTTCAAAAATGTTTAGATGCTTATAAGGCAAAATGTGTTAAACAAAATCTTGCTGTAGCTTCTATCAACGGTCAAAGAAAAAAAATTCCTTTGAAAGGGGGGGAAGGAGAAAAAAACACCTATCTCTAATAGTGCTTCATCCACTATTCCATTATCTCGATCCAATATTCCAACTATTGCTTCACGGATAGCCTGGTGAATAATAATTGTTTTAGGATATCTGCTTTACTTTCTGTGAACTTTTATATTTTGAGGAATTGCATGGAGCATCCCTCCCATTTCGTCAATGGAGTAAAAAGTCCTTTGACTTTTCCATATCCCTTATAAGTCCTCCCTTTTCTATAAAAATACTTTCAAGTCCAACAGTCCACTAACGGTGTTAAAAACAGAGTAAAATGACGGGATTGCCCTCAGTTGGTTATAAGATTTTGAAAAAAGTTTGAAAATGTAAAATAGTTATTAAGTAACCATCACATCACATCCCCATACTCATTTCTTCTTCTCCGGAGAAAAGAAAGCCTTTTCGTCTTCCTCCATTGAACGACCATATCGTAGCTGGCCGGCGTTCGTGTCGCTGCTACCGGAGAGAAGGAGAAAGCTTGAGAGCATCCTTGCCTTCTGTTTGGACACTGAAGGGAAAAAAAGGTTTGAAGGCCGACGGCATTGGAGGCCAACACCCTTTGGTTAGTCTTATCTTGCATTTATAGTTTATTGTTTATTAAATTGGATTATCATTGTGCATAAGCCACGAAATTCCTTGAAATCTCTTGACGAAGACATGAAATTTGAGTGTGTAGTTAGTTTGTACAATAGGTTTGTGCCCTAATTTCAGTTGTAATGAATAAATCCGCACGAATGCATGAAAACAATTGTCTTATGTGCGCAGAATCTCTCTAATAACGTTGATATCAACATGTGGAATTTATTTTAGGGCCAGTATTTACAAATGTATTTGATGTTCAATTCTTTTTTTTTTTTTTGCTAACAATCATGTTACCGATAAGATTGTATCTCTTTAGTTGTATTATGAATGGATGATTAACATTTAGAACCAAAGAAGATGTGAATGGATCATTAACATTTAGGATTCATGCATTTTTATTATGAATAGGATTACTATCAGTGGTTATTGTTTACATTTCTGTTGTTCTGTTCATTTACAGATGACAATTGCTTGCACTGTGAGTTGTTGTTGATATTATGGGCAATTTATATTGTTTGGAAGATTATATAGTGGGTTATGACTTTGTTATTCAATAAGTATATGTTGCCTAACCAGTTTGTTTTGTTTGTGTGATTCGGAAGATTATGGGCGACAATTCAGGAAATCTTGTGAACGGACGTTGTTATTTAGCACCAGTTGTTGATACCATCAACCAGTTGAAGAAGATGATGACACGAAGGCATTGGGATATACTTCGAAGGACACCATTTCAGCCACCTCATGGACATTGAGCCCATAGTCCAAGAGCGCAGTGTTTTGGATGCATTAATGCAGATGTTTGATGAAAGGAGCAACACATTGCATTTGGGGGATAGTTTTCTGCAATTCAAGGCCGAAGATGTTTCATTAATATTAGGATTACAATGTGATGGCACTACCACTGACTTCAAAAGGAAAAAGGAACATTCTGTATTTGAAGAGGAATACTTCAGTAAAGGAGTAGACCAAAACAGGGACTGCCTGGTGAGGTCATTAATAAACATGGTGGTAAAAAGAGAAAGCAAGAAAGAAGAAAGTTTTGTGAAGCTTTTATTAGTGTACATTCTAGGATTTCTCCTTTTCCCCACAACTTCATGTTCGTCACCGGCATGGTTACCCTACTATGTGGACAATCTATCAACAATAGGACAGTACGCATGGGCACAAGCTACACATAAATGGATGATGGATGATGTACCTCTCGCAGCCGCTCGTGTGAAAGAGAGATGTGCCGGGAAGCAATCAAGGATAGGATACGTAAAGGGTTGTACTATGGTATTAATCATTTGGTTTTATGAAGTCACAGGTAACGGGAAGAAGATTCACTTTGGAAGGACACCACGCATTCTCTGTTATGGTGTTGGTAGTTACAAGAAACAAGCTGCTGTTAGTGCCTTGATTGATTCACTAGAGGGTAAGAAGATATGCATAGTTTAGCATGTACTCGTGAATATTCTAATTTCGGTTTTAATATTACAATATAGTACTCATAAGTATCTGTATGAAATTAATATTTACAATTGTAATGTTGTTTCACACCAATCTGTTCACAATTTGGCAAACTTGTTTACTTATTTATATAAATGTTCAGTATGTTATATAAGATGTTTATTTTATGCAAAGGTTTTTTATGTATTAATTTCTAATATACATGTTTTCGTTGATGTTTGTTATCTTCTGTTAGTTTGTTCCACTCATGGCCGACAGAGAATCTGAAATTGAACTGCTCGGATATGGAAAGGTTCAACGGAATAACTGATAAGTGCTTTTGCGATATGAATGCGAAGCGTTCATTCCTTATGTTGAGCATTACTTTTCTCAATTTTTTACATTAATATGTGTGTTTTTATGTTACTTTTATGCAGGTAGGGTTATGAGGCCGAGTATGAAGGAAATGGGCCAATGTGGATCATAATGCACCTATTTTGGAGGAGATCTTGCTAAGGTTCAAACGCGAAGACATAGGACAAGTGTGAGATGCTAGAGTGTGTGCCAACCTCCTCGCATTCGAGTGAGTACATCCATTTGGAGGGGCACAAAGGTTGGCACACTCGAGCATTCCGTCTTATGCATACAAGAACAAGAACCCCACCAACATATATATCATTGAAGAAGCAAGTGATTCAAAACGTGAACGTGTGCCCGTTTGCGTTACCCCGATGAAAGTATGGAATTGGGAAGTTATTCAGGTCGAAGACTGTAGCAATACGGTAACAATTACTGTAGCAGCACTGTTTACAGCCGGCCGAGAAATCAGAGAAACAGAGAATCCACACGGGCGTGTGGAAATTATCCACGCCCGTGTGGAAATTCCGCATGGGCGCGTGTAGCGTCTACGCCCGTGGAGTTGCCCGATTCTAGCCCTATTTAAATCCGATTCAGCCCCGATTTTGGTATTCTTTTCTCCATCTTTTCCCCAACTTGCGAGAGGGCTTTAGCTAGGGTTTCGAGGGGTATTGGCCAAGGTTTTGGAGAGGTTCTACGGCTCCGACATCATGATTCCATTAGGAAGAAGGTTGGTAGGGGAGCTTCGATCGAGGCGTATCCTATACCGGACGAAGGAATCCTTGGACGACTAGTAGAGGACTTTCCACAAGACCATCGACACAACCATCGAGGAGGTTTCTTTATGGATTCATTGCTTTTACATTCGATTTCTTTGATTGTACTTAGCTCCATGGAGAGCTAAACCCCTAGTGGGTACTTGGGTGATTGTGAACCCTAGGATGTATTCGTTTCATTGAACTTCTTTATTATGCTTTCAATAAATTGATGCTTATTGTGAGTTCCAACCTTGAATGCTTGATTGTATGAACATTTCCCCTAGAGTGACACTAGGGTTGAGAGTTCTTGTTGGTAACCTTGTGAGTGAGTGACACACCACGAGCGTTAGGCAAAGCTAGGTTGGAGAGGGTTGAGAGGGTGAGTCGAGAGGTACAGGAGCGTCCCCTTTCCCCTTCGGCGTGATAGATTCTACCTCCGTTCCTCGAGTTCTTTGCGGCCATAATAGAATGAATGGTCTAAGGGATGAACCTCTGCTGGGGCCTAGTTGCGCGTGCAATGGAGTGAAGCGTTGAGGTGATCTTAGTATCTAGGGCTTAATTGTGGCTAGGGACCTTCCGCCTGGACCAAAGGGTTAGGTCTAAATCTAGGAAGAGATTTATCACTTGGAATCCCTAGAGCTCATTGCAACTCTATGCGAGTGCGAGGTGTTTAGATTATTCGATTTCTCCTCCGGGACATGTATAGAGTTAGGCATAGTTGACCTTAGATTTGGGACTATGTATGTAAGGATTTCCACGACTCACCATTGCATTGATTAGGAAGCATAATAGAGAGTTCTTGCACTTGAAGCGATTATCCTAGGTGAAGCATCATCCGAGTACCCCATCTTTATCGATTGCCTTGCCTCCTCCTTACTTTTGCTCTCTTACTTGTTGCTTTTAATTTCTGAGAATTGAATCATTACCACACTTATCATTGTTGATACTTCACATAGGTAAGAATCGAATTAAGTGTCTTTACTCCCTACTCCCTGTGGATTCGACCCCGCTCACCCGGGATTATTACTTCGACAAACCCGTGCACTTGTGGGATATAAGCAAGGGGATCTTGTCAATAACACATTAATGGTTTCAGAGACATCCGATGCTATGAAAGCACCTAAGTATGTGAGAACAAGGTGAAGGAAATTAGATGGGAAAATGAAGGGGGAGCCCTCCCAGACGAAAGGTCAGCATAGTAGGCAGTCAGATAGCACACAGTTGGAGTCTGGCCAGCAATCGCTATCCTCAAGTCCAGTGAGGAAGGCCACAAAAGACGAGAACTATGAAACTTTGATGGAAGAGTTGATAGCACTTCGTGCAACGGTAAGTATTCTTGAAAGGAAGGAAGATGTCATCAACAGGAATGAGGAGCAACCACCCCATGATGATCCGTCTGAACCCCTGGCCAAAAAGTTTAAGAAAATGGCGTCCAAGCCACGAGTACTGAAACCCCCATTGGCGGACGTATCTGAAGCGTCCCAGTATGAGGAGCCAGTCACGCGAGCTACAAGGGCAATGAAATCCTCTTGCCCAACACTTGCTCCCTCAACAAAAAATGTCAGCACTCGAAAAGGAAAGAAAAGGACAGCGGCAACTCCATCACAAATGAGTGTGCTTAATGAGCAAACAACTGATGACATTGATAATGCCATAGAGTCCTTAACCCAATTGAAAAACGATGAAAAATTATTTGTAAAAGAGGGGGAGAAGAAAGCATGCCCCGTAGAGGAAATACAAGATATCCCCACCAGTTTAGAAGACACTGGGTTACATATATGCCATGAGAAGGTAAAAGAGCCTCCAAAAGATTTCATTCCAGAAAAAAAATGACCCGCAGGTTTTGGCCGTCTGAAAAAATTACAACAAATGGCATTGAGTCTGTTTCTCAACAACAGAATAGACGAGTAAGTACCTCAACAAAATTCCGCGCTGTGCTGGTTCAATTTGATACTATGCTTATTGAATTCAAAATTAAACCTTCACTATCATGGTGTATTGATCGTTTTTCAAATTTTCTCTGCAAGTTTCAATTTGTGCATGCTAGTATTATAAATAGCAATTTAGATATCATTGTAATTGTTATTTTTATTGTTAAGTGTTTATATTTATTATATGTTGTTCATATGTTTCCTTGATATGATACTAGGACTACTGTATGGAGTAATGTATGGGGTCACACGACCCGATGTCATCTTCATGTTTAATCAATGGTAAACTTATGGTGCCGGATTCTGTCATCGATGTGTTCGTCCTTATATTACTCGATTCTTTGAAGAAATCCCCCAACGAGTTCGATAGACCTGCCACAATTTGTAGACCCATGGCGCTTGCTCTGTCATAGCAGGAGCATTCAGTTGATGGTCTTGATAAAATGATGTCCCCAGCTTTAGAAGATTATGGCAGAGTGAAACTTGTTCTCATGCCGGTTGCTTTGAATAAACATTACCATCTTATTGTACTCGACAAAGACGAGAAGGCATATTTGCATTATTCATCTGTCCGTAGTCCAGTTTATGATCATGCAGCAAATGCCACGGTAATATTGATACCCATTTCGAGTTTCTGGTACTTTTTTATAACTCTGTTTTCGTGTTTTGCAGCGTTCCTTGTTTGAATATCGTTTGCAGATAAAATTCAATATCAATGAGGCGGCATCGTATACCCTTACCCATGTTCGTGACTGCCCACAACAGAGGGAGGACAGTGTCGATTGTCTAGTGTACCTGATGCGCTTCATGGAACAGCTTCTGCATGGCGAGGAACTCAGTGTACCCCACTCAGATGTTGCCCATCTGCGACTAGAGTACGCTGTACGCATCTTGTCAGAAGGCATTACACGAAACACATCCCAGTTAGCATTGCCTATGAAAGCGTCAGAGGCAAGTACAGAGGCTGGGGAAAAAATGGATGATGCGCCACCACAAAGCCACCAAGAAAATGATCAGCAGCCAATAACCACGCCACCCATCCCAGAGATTAATGCAGAGCCACAGCCGTCTAGTGATTGTGCTGAAAAGTCAAATGCCTAACATGAAATGAATGTCCTCACCTACTGTACTGTCTTACTAACTTATGCTATACAAATTAACAACAAAAGTCAATTTTGACTATTACTGATCATATATGCTAGCTCCAAATGACTTACTCGCTTTATACATCACTTTCAATGCTTGCTGACCAATAAAGCTTACTCGTATCCAACTATTATGTTTGTTGTTTATAAATTGAATATGCTGCTCATTAATGTATGACTACGTTTATATGTGTTGTTTGTTGTTTACTTACACAGATATCAGTTCATTTTCATTAACTGCTGACCGAAAACGCTATTTACACTTCAAAATTCGCCATCCACGGCCAGTATTACAAATTAACATATATGGTTGGATGGACGATTTTCAAAACATGTTACCCTATTTCATTGTTTAACAAAAACATGCACACCACCTAGTGTTTAGTCTGCGATTACTTCATTACATGTTGCCCTGTTATGTCCGATTGAGTGGCAACGGCTACAATGTATTCCACGCACATGCCATGCTTGTGACTCAATCCTCTTGCGGCTCGGACGACCAGGCCTTTTCTTTGAGATAGGTGGTCGAATACGGAGTTGGCAAGAGTCATCCAACGGTTTGTCATGATCTGGTATAGGGAATATCGATTTTTGTATGTCAACTTGTAGGATTTGACAGTGTAGTATGGTTCAATGAAGCGATGGACATTTGTATCAGTTTGCATAATCGCTGCGAAAGCATGCTTACATGGTATTCCGTAAACCTGCCAGCGGCGACAAGAGCATGTTCGATCACACAAATTAACAGAATTACTCTGGTGGTCAACAACCTCGAACTGTTCTCCATCTTAAACCTAACAACATGAACATAGGTTGTATCAATTGCACCGTGGAGCATACCATTACGATAGTAAATGTAAAATATAACAGGATTTAGGGGTAATAATGCAAGTACAAACTGTAGAACACATTGCATAATTTGTAAACACCAACTACTATTACTAAACAGTAACGTGATAAACGAAAAGGAAATATAAAATATAGAACACAAACCTCTAATAGTAAATAGATTAAGCGAAATCAGAACAGTAAAGAACAATATTAAAAGCAAATGGTTGAAAAAAAACATGAATACGGGAAAGAATGTAACAACTTTGCATTCTATTATGGGTACCACCTTATTGCATCTACCATCTTACACACAGGAAGGTGTCGTGCTTCTCTTATCCATGCATTAAAAGATTCTGCGACGTTGGAGTACATTTCACCCCACCGCTGGCCTCTGATCAAGTAATTACACCAATGTGACATGTCCGATTTCTGGAACATCCAATGGTGTGCTTGTCCTGATGTGGCCAATAGGGAGTGTACAACTTCATTATATTCGAAAGACGTACATGCATATGCAATCTTCATAATCAAACTCCAGCACTCATCTTTTAATGACTTTCCTAGCTGCCCATTTGATTTAAGAAAATTTGCATGTAGATGTCGCAAGCAATAAGCATGCGGGGATGAAGGAAAAACCTTCGCAATAGCATTTACAAGTCCTTTCGACCGATCTGAGATGAATGTGATTATGTTGGTGTAGTCGTCATCACCGTATATTGCATCACCCAAAGTTGATGTAAACCATGTCCAGTTATCATCAGTTTCATTATCCACGATAGCAAACACCAAATGAAAAAATTCCTTCATTTCCATCTTTGCCTGTTGCACCAAGAAGGATACCGCCATATTTGCCCAACAAGTGAGTTCCATCTAGAAAAAGCATAGGCCTACAACCCCGCTTGAAACCATCAAGAGAAGCACAAAAACAGAAAAACCCACGCTTGAATCATTCTCCATTAGTGTCAATAATAACGACGCTACCTGGGTTAGTTTCAGAAACTTTGGCTGCATACCATACCAATAGATCATAGCTTGCTATATCACTGCCATGATGAATTCCCTTTGCTAACTCTTTACCCATCCATGCTTGTTTATACGGCAGACGAACACCGTGGTCACGTAATATATCTCGTTGTATATCCACTGCTCGGTATAGAGGCCGATCACGTAATTTCACTACTATCTTCCTACAAACCCATTTCTTTGATGCTCTCGGGTGGAATGGTGTGTTGATGCCCCCACCGCATGTGTGTTCATGTTGTGCTGTTTTAATCCTGAATGTAGGAAGGTTTCCGTCTCTTGAGGCATGAACATACCATTGACAATCTTCATCAGCACATGTCACAGTCACTCTATCTTTATCGTTCTTTATGAACCGAAAGTTGAAATTGCGTTTGACGGCTAAGTCACATAATGCATCCTTAAAGGCTTTCGCATTTTCAAAACGATGACCAATCATAGTAAACTCAGCTTCTGAATCTCTTGTCGGATTACTTATTGTTAAAGGTCCTCCATGTAAAACTGGCAGTAGCATTGACAATGTTTCCCTAGTATGATTGAAAAAGTAAACTGTTAGTTCAATAAATAAACAGAAACACTGTAAAATTGAATGCTTACTACCAAAATCTTAACAGAAAGCAAAAATCTAAACTACAAAACTGAAAACTAACTACAATCTAAAGTGAATAAATACGAAAATGTTTTAATGCGCAAAAAAACCAGCATAACAATCACTGTATCACATGTGTTCACCATTAAAATCGAATAGAAGGACAACATCTATCGCGTAAGCAGAGATTTACAAAATATGAAAGAATAAAAGATATATGATATTTATGATGGTCTCGATGACCCAGAGTTGTCTTCTGTGTTACTATCCACAGTCTCTACCAACATATCAACCATGTTTATTTTGAATAACCGGTGAATGTTGCACATTGTTTGGAAGTCATCTTCGGAACTAATGGAAGCCACTGTCTTCTGCTCATCTGGAATTATATACTTAACTTTGACCGATGAAGCTTGAAGGTGCCAATACGTACATATTTCTTCCAATAATAATTCCCACCCACTCAAGATGGTTAAATCTAACACACAACCCTCTCCCTTATATTTCACAACAGTGTAAAACATGTCCATTAAGCCACTGCAGCAACAAAACAAAAAAAACCTTTAGTCATAAACTGCCACCTTCTGAACATGGTGGTTGATAAAAATAAGATAATAATATGATCAAAATCTCTAGCTAGACGATATCGTTGATATACGGTATGCTCAAGATGAGATCCTTGCAGCTGGTGTAACATTGCACTGGATAGATTCTCCGGACTGGGGAGACGGAGACGACGAACGAAGATAGAATTGGTTCTTTACATGAAGAGGCTTAAGAATGGAAACAATAGGGACCAGAACAATAGCCATGATGTGATTTGACTTGGCGCCATTATTCTCTCCAAACTTTTTCAAGGGTAGTTTTGGGATTAAACAAAAACATCACAGCTTGGGTTGACGGAAGGGACGAACGAGTACAAAAACTATAAAGGAAGGACGGACGGGGACTTTAATTTTGTCAGAAAGACCTTGGAGGAAGTTTAAAAAGTTTCAGGGACTTAAAAATAATTTTCTCTTATATTTTTCTAATTTATTACAACATATTTTCTTTACTCTAGTGTAGACTGCCCCAAATGTTCAATCAAATAGCATACTTCCTTGCATATTTAGCCAAGACCCTTTAGATTCACACTCTTTGAAGAATGTTGTTAACTACATGCAACTCCTACAACATGTTAGATTTTGATATCACACACTTGTGTGAAATTGTGGTTATCCAACTTAATTTTTACCCTAAAATAAATTATTTTCAATTGTACATGTAACAAGTATCTAAGAGCTTTAACCAATTTCAAGGTTGCTAATTTGAAAGTTTCAAATTTTAGCTCAAATTCCGAAAATTTTCCCATTGTTGCAATTATCTGCTGCGTTTTTTTTTTTTTAATATTGTTGTTCATGGGATTGATTTTAGTTTGATTACTTGCTAATGCCTTCCTTTCCAGTTGTGCTTTTGGTATGTGATGCCTTTCACTTTTAACCACTTAATTCCTTAATTCTTTTATTTTGTATGGCTTTTGAAATTTTTGTATAAATTTTTCTTAGGCTCTTCATTGTGTATATGGCTATAAGTTAAGTGGCATTTTAGGCATTGAAGATGTTGCGACATTAAATGAAATTTATCAAATAAACTAAAATGTAATATATATATATATATATATAGATATGTACATAGATATAAAAACTCAAAACTACTTATGTTAGTTATATGTTATACATAAGAAAATTGTTTATATTATCCCTTTAACTTTCTTACTTGATCAAAAAATTCTTGGACGATTTCGTATTCTCAAAAAAGCCCTTCTTTTTTCTGACACCCTTTGACAACTTACTTTTCAGTACTTTTATCAAAAATGCCCTTCATCGATTTTAAACGGAAACACAATATACTAAACAACAAACTAAGGTATTAAATATCAAAACAAATACTAAACAAAAACGTTACATATTAAATAAAATTTATGTAGTTACACATAAACACACAATTTTAAATAAAAAATATACTTAATAAAGGGGAAGTACATTTCTTAAGTGAGGCAAAATTAGATTTTTAAATAAAATAAACTAATGCAAGATTGAGAAATAAGTAAACTGAAAAAGAGGAATTGCAGGGAAAATTGAAATGTCAGTGGAACTGCAGTGAAAATTTGAAAAGTTATAAGGACTAATAAATAATTTCCCCTAAAATTTAAATTGCAATATACTCAGGGATAACATTGTATAATCAAGTACAATACGTGCTTCTTAATTCAAACCCTACATGCCAAATCAAGCCTAAGCAAGATTTACCTTATAAATTATTAAGAAGAAATTCATCTCTTTCCAATATTAGAAGATGAATTAAATCTTTTAGTGGCATGAAAGAGTTACTTGAACATGTTTACACTATTAGTTGATTTTATTTTATTTTATTTTATTTTATTTTATTTTATTTTATTTTATTTTATTTTTTTTTTGTTAACAACCAAAATTTTCAACCTGAACTATTCATATGAACACATAAAACAAAAATCAAAGTCATGCCTATGCATATATGAAGCTTCAACATTAATTTAATTCTATGAGATGACAATAGTTCAATACTGCACAGCTTTGAATCCTCTCAAACCTACTCAATATCCTTTTTAAACTTTTTATTATCTTAGTCAAGATATGGGTGCACATTTGCAACAAAGTATTTAAGAACAATGAAAGCCAAGCATAGACTTTTGCAAAGAAATTAAATAGCTCACTTCTTTGATTGAGACAATGAAACACTAAAATTAGCTGAACTAACACCATGTGAACCACCAACTCCCAAAGACATGAATATATTTATTTATATTATAAAGGGCTTGATGCCTCTTTGAACATTTAAAGTCCTAGACAAAGTTCAAAGAGATATAGTGCAATATTCAAAGATGGTATTAAGTTATAGACAAGAATGAGATTTCCATTCTCCATTCAAGATGTTGGTTTGATTGCTATGTTTGTAACTACAATAGTGAAAGGGAAATCAACATTTTTATTGTTTTTGGATTAATAATATAAAACAATTTTGTAACATAATACACGGTAATATCGACTATTTAACTCTTATGTATTTAATCACTGCTTACATAATGAGTGGTAAAACAAGGTGGAAAAACAAAATAACTCATATTTTATATATATATATATATATATATATATATATATAAAAGGAAATAACTCATTTATGGAATCAAATGTCTTAATCTAAAACAATTTTCATGGCTAAGTATAGGTTTAAAATATTTAATTAATTTTTTTTTAATGTGATTTAACATTTTTTTAAAAATATTTCATAAAATCCTTTATTATTTATTTTTAACAAATAACACTATGATTATTTAATATTTTAAATTACAATTTTATCACTTTATAAATAATAAAAATAGGTGGATGGTTTGAGCGTAATTCTTTTTTCCTTTTTAATCATAAATTTTAATTTATTAATAAAAAATTTAACATTTATAACCATTATAATTCACAATTTAAGATAAAGTAACTTTTTTTTAAAGTAACCAAAAACTAATGGAGGTTTTATTTACAATAAAAGTGGATAATATCAAGTTTTCTATAATTTTGATTAAAAAGATGTATTAAATTAAATTGCACCCACAACCCTCCCCCGAGCGAAAGGATGCTAGCGAGTAGGGGTGGACATGGTCAGGCGACCCATGGGTCTGGCCCGAACCCGAACATGGCCCTAGGGTCAAATTTCGAATATTGGGTTGTATATTTGAGTCTAGCCCAACTCAGACCCGACTCAGCCCGGCCCATGTTCACCCCTACTAGCGAGTGATTTGGAAATATAAAAGAAGCAATAGAAACAAGGGGTTACAAATAAAGCTATGTCAACATCAAGGATTGACAAAAACAAAATATTAAAAATAAAAACATGTGTAGCCATATTACTTTTTTTATTTTTAAAGAAAAGTACCAGCACACCCCTCCAAGTCTTCTAATTCTATAAAAATCCCCCGTATGTTGATATCCTAAATTTTATTCAAATCATTTTTTTTTTAAATTCATATTAAGTTGGTAAACTGTTATTTTCCTTACTATAGAAGTGGTGAGCTTGATTTGTGGGCTAGAGCAAATTCCAGGCATCAGTGAAATAAAAGTAATTTTGGTTTTTACACATTTAAAGAAGGATAAATATTTAAAAATAAAAATGAGGCAAACATATGATATTATATCAGAAGGATTAATTGAGAAAGTTGTTAATTTTTAAAGACTTATAAGAAATTACATATATATGCCAAACAAACAAGGAAAACAGAACCACTTGGTCAAAAGAAACTCAAGTCCTTATGTCACCCTTTGCATTCACTGTCATAGCATGTGTAAAGAAAAACAAGTGGGGGAGTGGTTGGCTAAGATGTGACATTTTGTGAAGAAAAATAGAAAACTAAATGCACTTGCTTTGATTTTTTCTGTTCTAGATCAAATATATTTATATTGTTAATTCAAATAGAGTAGTTAACTTTAAAGCCAAATTCATAATTTAAGCACGGTGAAAAAAATCTAAGGTTGTTTCAATAGATGGCGATGCAATCAATGAAGGACTAGAAAGTGAGTGAAAATGATTGATGGGAAAGAAATATATTTTTTATTTTGTTTTTCAATGTATTATTTTATTAAAATAATTTTTCCCTCCCATTCAAATATTTTGAAAATTTTATCCACTGAAATTTATTTTTATGTGCATAAATAGAATAATTATGGAGATAAATATATTATGAGTCAAAATATAAAAAAAATAATATAAAAAATATGTAATCTATATAGTCCATATGAAAATATTAAGAATGAACATATAAAAATATAAAAATATTGCACATGTTTCTGCCTATTATTAAATTACTATATATATATATATATATAATAATTCAAATATGTGTAATTATGGATTTTTTATGCTAAATATGTAAAAAACAAACAAATAAATGTCACATGGTTAAATCATTCTAACAATTTCTTTTCCCTTTTTCTTTTTTAATTTTTTGGAGGTCGGCAAGAATAACACATAAAGTAGTCAAAAACATTGGAAATATGATAAAATTATCTTCACACCATAAAAAGCAAAACAACAAACAAGAATTTCTTACTGTTTCCCATGTGCAAACCAAACAAAATCACAATCAAAGATACACAACACATGGCTGGAGAACAAACTCATAAAGTTTCCAACTAAAAAACACCAACAAGAATCACAAATCTGGCCAAAACTTTCATTGAAACTTCATATACAACTCAGTACTTCTATGTACAACTTACAATAGTGAAGCATTCGGTAGTATATGTATTTCTAAAAACCAAAAGGGGACATTTGTCAGCTTGATTGTTCCAAGATTGAACCTAAAACATACAAATTGATACTTGATATCAAACATCAATGTCACAAAATCTCCCATCTGTCCGATTTTGCACGGCTTTAACGGCAGCCACTCGTGCAGCAGTGGCTGATCTATTGGCAGCAGCAACGGCCTTGTTTACTTGGTCATCAACACGGGGAAGCAGAGCTGCATTCTCCACAGCTTTTCTAGCAGCCTAGAGAAATTAAAGAACAATGAATGTGTTCATTTAGATCGACAACAAGGCGAAAGTAACCACATTATGAAAATTAAAATCAAAATATGTTCATACATGAATGGCATGCAGGACAGAAGGGTCGGATGCGGGATGGGGGCTCTTGAGAACTCCACAATCCCATTCTCCGGATCTTGAATCACCATTGCGGAACATATATGTCCCGAAACCTTGTTTTCGGCCTTCATGCCACGAACCCTCATAGCAATGGCCATTGGCAAAGTGATACACACCGAAACCATGTATCTTGTCTGCAAAGTATTCACCCGAATACCTGTCGCCATTCCTGCCACAAACCGAATCGATGAACAATCAATGAAGGCAACAACTAACTGTCAGAATTGAGCCATATACGAAAGTTCACAAGTCTCTTAACTTGTTAATGGAGTTATATTGGCATTAATTACATAAGAACATAAATGCATGAAGAGATCAAAAGTCAACAATTTGAGCATGCAAAGAAAACAATTACAAACTCATTCTTTTGCCAAAAGTCATACAGAAGAAGGCAAGAAATCATAGAGAAATTAATAAACCATAAGAAATTCAAAAACAATCAGAATTCAAACTCAAGAATAATTATTATGCAACTACACAAACAAAGAAAAGAATCCTGACAGATATATTTGAAGCTTAAGAACGACTATGCAAACAGATAAAGATGATTAAATCTCAAAGAACAACAGCAATTCAAATCAATTTACTGTTCCATTAATTCTCACAAATTAAGCAAGTAATTATTCTACAATCACACAATCACAACAACAGAACAGTAAAAACATAAACCAAACATCATTGTTTTTACCTGAAGTGATAGCAACCAAGGCCATGCTTAACACCACAATTGAACTCCCCAACATAGGAGCTGCCATCAGAGCAACTCTGAACTCCGATTCCATGGCTCTGCCCATTAAGCCAACCACCAGCGTAGCAATCACCATTAAAGAACCTATAAACCCCAAACCCATGTCTCAATCCTCGCCGGTACTGCCCTCTATACCGGCTCCCTCTTGCCCAGCTCTCAATCCCAAATCCATCATACTTCCCATCAATCCAATCCCCTTCGTACCTCCCATGCCCAAAGAAACTATAAACTCCACTTCCATTACATCTCCCTTTATGAAACTCACCCTCGTAGACATCGCCATTGCTGTAGAACTCCACACCTTCCCTCACGATCTTCTTGCTCGCCTTCTTCTCCTCTCCGATGAACCACTCAACCGAATCCCCACGGCGAAAATTCCGATTTTGGAATCGAAAGCAGCCGGATCTGGAGGCGAGGATGAAACAGAGCGCGAGCAGTGCGGAGACGAAGACGATGCTGCTGAGAAAAGGGTATTCGTTCTTGAAGTAGAGGTAGAGGAGTAGGAGGAGAAACGGTGAAAAGAAGAAGAAGATGGTGCAGAAGGGTTTGGGAGAGGAATGGCGGGTTTTCTTCTCATCCGGTGGGTTGTCTTCGTTGAGGGAGGAGCGGAGAGTCGGGGAGCGGAGAAGCGATGATGGAGTGCGCGCCAGCGTGGTCTTCTGCGCCGCCATTAGCGAAGTTTGGAGCTCGGATTCATGGCAATGGCGAGGGAGAAGAGAAGTAGAAGAAGAAGAAGAAGCGAAAGGGATGAACTGTTGTGTTTGGATTTCGAATGGAAAAGATTGAATGGTTTTATTAGCGAAGCAGACGGTTGAGGATTAAGATCAGAGATATCTGGCCGTTGGATTTGGAGGTGATTGTGCGGGGATCTTAATGTGGACTTGAACTATGTTTTGAGATCTTCATTAAATAGTTTATTCACTGAAAATTTCATTGCATTAAAAATACATTACCATTTGTGGATTCTCTGTTATCTAATCTCCTACAAAAATTTGGCAGATTTATGAAATTTCTATCAAAAATGGAGTGTGGCACATCCGAGATGCAAAACTAGGCTTTGCTAAAGTTAATATAATAACACATACTCCCTCCTGTCCTTTTTACTTGTTTTATTTTAAAAGTTTTCTTTTTTCTTTTTTTTTTATACGACAAACCACAAAATAAAAGATAAGTGGGTACAGAGGTGCACTAGTTACGATAGCTTAACTGACCTTGTGAGGATACCTCTGTCATGCAACACTGAAGGGGAGAATGAGAGGTAATCCTCACAGACTCCCATAGGGAACACTGAATATGAATTATAATGAGAGATGTTCGAATTCGAGACCTCTCAATTACAACCACGGGTAGTTACCGTTGGGTTAGCCCACGGTTCCTATGAGATTTTCTTCTGTCCTTTTTACTTGTCGATTTAGAAAATTTGTGAAGTATTAAATATTTCTTTCAAATTTACAATTTATATTTAATATAACTCTACAACTTCCAATAAATTATATTCAACTCCACAGTTTTTAAAGCATATTTTAAATAATAGTAAATTTGGAAAGTTAATATAATTTTTTATAAAATTTAGATTGCTAACCAACTTCAATCAATTTTCTTAATCAATGTGAGTTAGGTAAAATGGATAAGAAAAAAGACTGGAGGGAGTAGTATATTTCTATTGGGTAAAAATTTTAGTTCACTATACTACGGTCTTTATTTATTTTGGCTAACAAATTTCAATTTATATTATTTTAGTTACCATACATCAATTTGATTTAACCAAGGAGGTGCCCAGGGGATTACGGCTAAATAAGTTTGATGTGGAAGCCAAAATAGATACGTTGATGATGAGTTGGCATGCCTTGATCCCATTCAGACATGACAAGCCATGTAAGGGACCACATCACACATTTTATTTGCCATGTCATCATCCACATCAGCCCATCCCTTCCACTATCCTCCATCCAAGAGAAAGAAAAACCTCTTCTTCGTGTTGAACTTGCTTTTTTTTTAAAAAAAAAATAATAAATTGTGGAGGTTTGGCTCTTTGTGTGCATAGACTCGAACTGTGGATTGAGCTTGTTTGTTTTGACTTAATAGTTTAGATCGAGTCTGTTTGAGCGTGTTCAAGCTCGAGGGGTGTGCCCAAGTGGGTGCTTACAGACACCCTACACTCGCATGGAGCTCGTGGGAGTGCCCGGTGCCCCCCCCCTTTTCTGGGAGGCGTGCGCCCACATGATGCCAATGAGGCGGGTCTTGCCTTGTTTTTAAGGTTTTTGAGCCTTCTTTTTGAGTTGTTTGGGCTGCCTCTTCCCTTCCCCTCTCTTCTCCTTTCTTCTTCTCTTTCCATGAGCTTTCTTTGGAGCAAGAATGAGGCCATTTTTTTTTATCTTGTTCTTCCACCTTTAGAGCCCAAGATCCATCCATCTTAATCCTTGACTTCTTGAGGTAAGCCTCTCCTCTTCCTTCTCTCCCTTGTGAAGATGGATGGATAACCTAGGAGTTAGTTTGTTCGCTTAATCCTGGTTCCTCTTGTTGGTAAGTTCTTTGAGAACTTTTTTGATTGGTTTGCATTGAATTCCCTTCCTTGTTTGATTATATCCATGAACTTAGGCTTACTAGGGTTTTTGGACATTGTCACTCGGCTACTGTAGCACTAGTAAGGCTTGGTTGTTTCTTTGATTTTTTTGGCTTAGAGTGAAGCTCAAACCCTTAGAAATTCATTGGCAACCCTAAAACCCAGTTGTGAGCCAAACCTAAACCTCGTTATGGTTGCCTTGCTTAGTTAACCTAGGGTTTCTTTATTGTATTTGGTTGCTTATTCTTGTGTGTGTGTGTTTGTGATTGTGATTGGTTGGTTAGGTGGTGAGAGCGCATTGCACGGCGAAGAGCCGGTATAGGAGTAGTGCACTCAAGGGTTTAAATCGCCTAAGTTGTGAGGGGGATTCATGACTGCACAATTCTTTTAGAATACGATTTGATTATTTGCATTGTCTGACTAAAATTAATTCATGTATTAATAGTATCTTATCTTTGGTTTGATCTTGCACACTTCTAGTGGAGTATGATTTAAGTGTTTTCATTATTTAATTTGAGACTTATTCATGATTTTATTGTATTTGTAGCAGCATGTTGATCGATTTGGAAGAAATTATTTTATATTGTTTTATATTGAAAATACTGATGTTTATTGATCGGTTTGAAAATGAAGGTCTATTCTACTAGATCATACGAAACTCTTGGTGTTGGATTATTGTATTTATCATTATGGTTATACTTATGTTTTGAATTGAAATTATTTGTGAGGCTTTGTCTATGATTTAAAAGTATTCCTTGAGCTTACTGTATTACATTGATGAATTAATCGGTTTATAAAAGGTTCCTATGCTTTTCATTTTGTGAATGAAACTCTTGTTGTTTGTTGAAAAGGGCTTACGGTTGCATTGATATTTTGGGTTAAAAGGAAGTTTGAAATTTTTAAACATGTTACACTTGTGGCATTGATTTATATGGAAATGATGCTTATTTCCGATTTATGATTATTGTCCTAAGCAAAGACTATGTGAATTGACTAGTGAAAATTGTGGATAGGGATTTCATTCCCCGTATTTATATAATGTCTTGGTTATAAACCATTTTGATGAGATACACACTTTGATGGATGTTGATGGCGAGGGGTTGTAACCCACCTGTTGCAATAGGTGGTCCCCACAGACCAGCCTTTAGTGGTGGCATGGAGGACTCGTTTCCTTGTCCTCATTAGGTGGCATGGAGAACCTTGATTTGGATGATACACAGGAAGCCGGAGTCACCATACAGAACCGGTGGGCCAATGTTAAAGTTATAAAAACTTTGACCACTCTCAACCTAGTCGTGACGGTGGCTAAGTCAGAGAGTGTTTTTAGGCCACTAACCATTCTTCGAGATGAGATCTTTGTATTTAATAAAATTACATTTTTATGCAAACGAAATTTCCAAGATGTGATCTCTTGTATATTTTTTGGAAAAGCATAGTTGGTAATGAGTTTTATTTCTTGATGAGTTGAATCTCGTATTATGTCAATTTGGTACGTATGTGAGTTGGAAACTTTATTTCGATCAATTAGTGTTTTACGTTCATTATGAGTATTGTATACTTGTATTTGTTATGTACTGGATGAAAAGTTTTGAGACTTTGATTATGTTTATGTAAACATATATTTTGGGATTTGAGCATATGTTTTAATTTTCTCGCTTTATAAAGTGTTATAAATGTTCAACAAGTTTTGAGGTTTTTCAGTTATTGAAATTGCTTGGTTATTGGAAAATTATTCTTTTGCTTTTATATTCTTTTAGATTTGTTCTAACCCACTCACTAAGTGACTTAGGTTAGCCACCCTCTCCCTTCCTTCCAGGCTTTTGTTTGTAGGGGCATTGCGGTGAGGCGCGGTGCTGGGAATATTTCTGTGTGTCTTCCTTCAGTTTTCAATCCAATGTATGATTATTTGTTGAACATGAATTCATTGTATTAGGAGTACGGATCCACTAGTATGTTCATCTTTCCTTGTGTAGTAATTGCATGGTTTGTATATTGTCTACTTTTATTGAAACTTTGTTGTATTGTTGTCTAGCTTGTTTCTTGAACTTCACTGGTAGATTTTATTTATGTTTCTTCCTGTCCTATTTCAGTGTACTGATTATTATTCTTTCGTTAAACTTGTAAAATTGGATCCAGTTTTGTTGTATTTTAGGGGTTTGGCTAGCCTTGTGACGACTTGAGAGTTGAGTGGTGTGGGTGTCCCTCCTCAGGTTTTCATGGTGCTTATCGCGTGCTGGGCCCATGGGTCGGAGTGTGACATAAATGTTGCTGAAATTTGAATTCATAGATGAAAATTTCTTAGTATGGATCAATCCAGAGTTTTGGGTCCCCTAATTTAATTAGTTTACGGTTTTCGCGATGAATGCCGTATTTCATGTCGAAAGTTAGAAATTGTGTTGATTCTCATCAAATTGGACTTTTCTATTTGACTTTCTTCTTCATTAAGCTTGAAGATTAAAAGTTACAAGCCAATATTGCATCAACATGTGAATCGAATTCTCAGTGTTAGATAAAATTATATTGAGCTTGTATAAAAAAATGACATCTTACCTGTTTCTTTTTTCCTTTTTAAATATTTGCATATGCCAATAGTTTATATGACCAAAATTGGCTCTGATTTCTCCAAGTATATATTTAGTATTTGAGGAGATCAATGACATTTGTCCTTTGTTATTGGTACTTGTAGGCATTTAAAGAGACTCATGGCATCAGGTTGATGATGAAACTGCACAAAATCTGCAAAAAATATGATGGATGTGGTCATGTGGTGTAGATACTTACCAATGGAATGCTCAATATAAAACAGTTTTCTTCATGTTATTAATGTATAATGAATGTATGAATTTTTGGCAAACATTTGATACTCATTCATTTTGTATTTTGTGTGTATTCCATAAATAAGCTCTATATAATAAATAACCCTGCTAATTTACGCAAGCAATGAAATTCTTTTTAGTATTATTCTATGATTTATGTATCTCAAACTTGAAGAAAAGATAATAATGAGTTTTCACATTCTAGTAAAAAGAAAATAAATAAAAATCATTTAGCATATCAAAGTGTTTGAATATAAGAGAATCTTTCCAACATATTTACAATTTTTTCTGCAAAGACCAATGTGTCACATGTTTAACTTGCTACACATACAATAAAATAGTACAATAATGACATGGTAAAACTCAATGAGTACTCAAAATAAAATTGCACAAGGTCCCTACTAGTCTCCTACAAGCTTTCAAAAACCAATAAGAAAAATAGAATCGTACATCCTTTAAGAAGGTCTTTTACATGCAACTGCAGTCCACTACAACATCCAAAATTCGGTGGAACCCATACCTTTATTTTTATTTTTTAGCACCACCCACTTTGCTCCTATCTTCAACATCTTTCTCCATTACTTGATGTCACAACATAGTGGACTTTTGCTAGGAATTGCCTCTTTGTTTGGCTTTTTACAACAATTGGCTATTTCATAGTCTTTTGGCCGATTTTTGCATCCTTAACCTAGTGTCATCTGCAGTTAAGGATGTGGAGATAGTTTGATTAGGTGTGTCAACTATCTACAATGTTAATATATATATATATATATATATATTAATTTATTGATGCATAACATTGAAGGAGTTTAACATTGCATTACATTAAACATACTTGTAACATTGGTTTAACTGAAATATCTTCATTAGATATAGGATCCTTATTCTAATTGTTTCTTCTCAACATATCAGCCTTGTCAACAACAGGGAAGGTGCTCTTCCTGCTCTGAGTTCTCCCTTGCTCTGAGTTCACCTGCGTTCTCCCTTTTACCTCCCTCCTTGCCATGGCAAGTGGGGGTCAACCCCACCCCCTCCTTCTCCGCAGAGGACTTGGTCTCAAATAGCCTCTTCCCTTACCCCTACTACTAACAATTCACCACTGTAGAATGCTCTTCTTCTGAACAAACTTAAAGAATCCACTTCTAGCTTCGTTCGCTTGGACGCAGACTCTATTAATCGTGGTCGAATGAAATTTCACAACACGTTGTACGGGAAGCTCTTCGGTAAGTCTCCTTCCTTCGATCAAGTCAAATCCTCACTCCTTGCTAAGTGGTCTGACTTCAGGGAAATCTTTATCTTGGATCTCCCAAATGGGTTCTTGCTAATCCGTTGTTCCATTAATATAGCCATGCAACGCCTTCTACTAGAAGGTCCCTAGACTGTTAACGGGATCATTTTGCAACTTTCTCCCTGGAAACCATTATTTGAGCCTTGCTTTGAGAAGATGACCTCAGCCATTGTTTGGGTTCAGTTTCATAATTTGCCGATTGAATGCTGGGATGACGAAATACTGAAGACTATTGCGAGCAACTTTGGAAGGCTTATTAAGGTGGATGAATTCACCACCACTTTGGTGAGATCCAAATATGCTCATGTTTGCATAGAGATCGATTTGTCCAAGCCTCTCTGTCGCGGGTTATAAATCGGCGATGTTTTTCATCATGTATTTATGGTTGTGATGAACGAGAGGCTTCCTACATTCTGTTACAGTTGTGGCTTAATCGGACACGGGAGCAAGGCTTGCTCTAGTACACTGCAAACCGAAATTGGTAGTCCTCCTTTGCCCGCTCACAATCCTAGAGCGCCGGTAGAGAGCACCGTCTCGGCCTCAGCTTGCACGGACTAGCAAATGGACCCCCCTGACCCCGTCTCGGGCCCGCAGAATATCAACCCTTCTTCTGATCCTAATCTCTCTATGCCAGAGTTGGATTATGGACCTTGGCTGTTAGTTTCTCATCGGCGAGGTGGGTTCCGAGGCTGTGGAGGTGGCACACGTGCTACCCACGTGCACACGGGGTCCGCAGCCATTCGCGAAATGAGAGTCTCTGAGTCCCGAGGTGTCGCTTCGCACTCTGCCCGAGGTGGCAAAAGCTTCGTTGGAATAGGCCGTGCTTCGAATCCCAATGCCTCTTGCCCAAATCCTTTGTCTAACACTTTGATCTCTTCATCGTGGAACCACTCTCTTCTCATCCCTACAGTTGATTATAACATCGAGATCAACCCGTCCTTTATTGGAAATGTTTCTCATGGTCCCGTTACGTCTCCTGTAGCCGCCCATGCCTCTACTTCGAACTTCAAGAACCCCCTTTGTCAGAGACTTTTATTCAACCCAATAACTCTTCTCTTTCCCCAGAGGTCCCATTGTTCAACTCCACCACTCACAGCCATTCCTTTAGCGCCTCCCCGAAACTTTGGTAACTCTCCTGTCCCCTCTAGATCAAAGTCCCCTCCTCCTATACTTCGCTCTTATATCCCTATCAGTCCCTTCCCCACTTCTCTTGTAGATATTTCTCATTCTTCTTTAGTGGAGAGAGTTTCTTCTGTGCTGGAAGATGGGAGTATGGACGAAGATAGTGAGAAGGAAGACGAACTCTCGGAAGAAGATGACAAGGAGATGCCGGATGATGTAGAGGAGCCTGACGACTCCATGACAGTAGTTCAATATCAGGAGGAAATCAGAAGAGATGCTCTTGTTAGAAAAGGCTCTTATGCTTCAGATGTTTCGCAGAAGAAAGGCAGAGTTGATACCAGTGCTTCACATCCTTGATCCTCCTTTCAGATCCTTGGTCTATCTATATGGAAGTCTTCGTTCTTGTCTTCTTTACACTTTTAGTTTTTCTCATGAACTTTGCTAAAATTATTTGTTGGAATTGCAGGGGTATCTCAAGCCGGGATACTTCTTGTAGAGTCTTCAGACTTATCAGAACCTTCAAGCTGGTTCTCATTTGCCTTGTGGAAACTCGTGCTGACTCCGGTCGAGTAGATTGTTTTTACAGGAAACTCCCTAAGCACTGGGAATGGGCGGCCATCTTAGCTGACGGCTTTTCAGGTGGTATTATCGTCCTTTGGTACACTGGCATTGGTTAGGTCACTCCTCTTGCCTTATCTCGTCGGGCCCTTCATATTGTCATTACTTCTTTTAATGATAAAAATTTTATTGTCTCCGTAGTTTATAACTCTTCCAGGTGTCATGCTCAATGTTCTCTTTGGGAAGAGTTATCCAAAATCACTCCTCTTGGTACTCCATGGCTTCTCCTGGGAGATTTTAATTCTATCCTATCCAGGTTGGAGCACAAGGGAGGTTCTTTCGCGTACTACAATCGCAAAGCTGATTTTTTTTTTCTTGATTTTGTTAATAAAATAATCTCTTGGACTTGAAATTTGTGGGTTCATCCTATACTTAGTGCAATAATCAGTTTGGACCAGCTCATCGCTGGGCTAGACTTGATCGTTGCCTGGTAAATTTGGATTGGACCAATTCCTTTAAGTCCTATAGCCTCAAGCATCTTTCTTGGTCTATTTCGGATCATTCCCCCCTTTTTCTTTCAGCTAGCTTTCTTATTTCTTATAAAAAGAAAATCTTTAGATTTGAAAACTTTTGGTTTGAATTTTTGGGGTGTCATAACGTTGTGCAAAAGGTCTGGGACTTCTCTCCGCATGGTAACCCCATGCACGCCTTCAGTCACTTGCTTTTTCGGTCTCGCTTTAAGCTCTTGGCCTAGAGTTGTTCTGGGGTTACTAATTTAGACTCAGCTATTGCTTCTACCAAAAATGAAATTACTTTTCTTGAACTTTATGATTCCGATCCCTCCACCCACCACTCTCTGATGGAGCTCTACACTAAGCTCTCTGCCCTGCAGTATCAGAATTCCATCAAGTGGGCACAACGTTCTCGTCTGCATTGGATTCACGATGGTGATCGTAATTCTAAGTTTTTTCACTCTATTACCCGCTCTCGTTCTCTTTCTAATTATATTTCTCAAATTGAAGACTCTGATGGGTTTGTACATAGTGATCCCGCGAGCATTGAAACAACTTTTTTGAACTACTTCCAAAATCTTTCGAAAGCCCCACTTGAGAGCAATAGACATATCGTCGATGATTTGCCACCGGACATTCCCAGACTTTCTGATTCCGATCATCACCTGCTAGTTCAAGACGTTACCATGGACGAGGTTTATGCTACGCTCATTGACCTCCCTCCAGGTAAGTCTCCTGGCCCAGACGACATTATTGTTGAATTCTATCGGAATTTTTTGCCTATGGTCGGTGATCGTTTGTTTAATGCTATTCAATTCTTTTTTTAAAAATTCCCACATTCCAGCTTCTTGGGGTAAAACCTTAATTTCTTTTATTCCCAAAAAAGATAATCCAATGCATGTGTCGGACTTTAGACCCATTTGATTGTGCAATGTGTGCTTCAAAATCATCTCTAAACTGCTAGCTAATCGTCTCAAGAGAGTCATTCCTTGCCTAATTGGTAGGGAACAAGCAGGATTTGTGACTAATCGTTGTCCATTCGATAATATCATTACTATTTAAGAGGGTGCTCACTCCATTGAGAATGATACCTGTAGCCCCCCTAGGATGATTATTAAACTCGATATCGAAAAGGCTTATGACACTTTAAACTGGAGTGCAATTCTTGTTGTTCTGACTAGGATGAATTTTCCTTCGATTTGGATCTCCTGGATCTTAGCTTGTATATACTCTATCTCCTTTGCTCTGTTAATTAATGGCAAACCCTCTCCTTGGTTTTCTTCTACTCATGGTGTCCGACAGGGATACCCGATTTCGTCCTACTTATTTATATTGGTCTCCCAAGTCCTTGCTATGCTACAACCATTTGAAACTGTGTTCAAGAATCCTATTCCACTAAAGCTTCTGAAGTACTCATTAGCAAGTCACCATTTCCTTGGTTTGCATCTTATTCTATGCTTTCATCTTCTCATTTGTTTGTTGGTTTTGTTACTTGCAAATTGATGAATTTATACTAATGTAGTTGATGGCGTACAACCTTTGTGAGTTTTGCTGCTAATATATTGCTGGATCCATCTCAGCCTTAGCCTCAGTAAGTCCGAAGCTAGCCTTATCATAATGAGAAAAAGGATAGGTATAATTTTTAGAGTGAGGAATAAGAAGTTAGAAAAAATTGGTTTTATAGTTAAACAATTCAAGTCTTGATTTATATATATACATATATATATATATATATATATATATTCATATGTAAATATATAAAGGTGTTGTACCTGTTCAAAATTTTGACCTCGAGCCTCGTTAGATTTTTGTATATGTATTAGGGGTAAGATAGTCAATTAGCACTAATGGCATTCTTGCATGCTGGCATAGTGGCTTCTATGTGAAATCTCGCCAAACCGGGGGTAATTAGGTCATGTGGACACATCTTTATTCATTCTTTTAATAGAGGGCAAAATGGTAATTTTTCCATTTGCTTCTTTTTAGAGAGAGAGAGAGAGAGAGAGAGAGAGAGAGAAAACCTGCCAACCATCTTTTTTTCTTTCTTTATTTCTTTCTTTTTACTTCTTCCTTAGCCGTGAACTTTCTTCTTCCTCAATTTTTTCGACTGCCGATCTTGATAAATCACCACCCATAAACCCTCTCTCACATGCTCTTGAGTGCGGTAGAAGGTCCTATCATAATTTTTATTTTGTATACTCTTTTTATTTTGTCATTTTTCTCATTGAAAGCCATAGGGTTAAATCCTCGAAATCTCTTAGAATTTATGAGTAAACTGGGATTAAAATGGTGCCCTTGATCTTATTATTGGTTATCATTGATGCTTGTAAAAAAATTCTTGTGATTGGTGAGAAAAACTTGATTGTTAAGGTCAAGATTACTGTATCAATTTTGAGATTACTATAGAAATGATGAAGTTACTGTAGTGCCAAAAACTCCACTATCATTTCTTTTACTTCTTTGGTCCAAAATGAAGATCTCATGCTTAAACTTTATTAGAATTAGTTTTACTCCAGTTTAAGGCCTTTTGGGTTAAAAATAGAGTCATTTTGTCCTATAACCCTAGTCGCATGTACAACATGTAAACCTCACGCATTCATGCATTTTAGTTTTCATTCTTATATTTATTGCATCTTGGATTTCATGCTTATGGGCAAGTGGCAAAACATCTTCTAAGGGGAAGGCAATCAATGAAGACTGAGGGCATCTGAAGACGAGATGACTTATTTAGTAAATGGTTGATTTGTGGTTGCATAGTCTTAATAAGAGTACTATAGTATTTATTTTTATGTTTAACACTCTATTTTCTATACCAAATCATATTTCACTTTCTTTACCAAAGATGAATTTATTAGAATGGTTTGAATATACTTAAATACTTGAAATCTATGGTTGTATCTTACTAAAAAAAGAGATATGCTCGTATGCCTCTATATTTACACTCAAAGTGAATATGGTTTAAAATGTATTTGTTTATTTAGCCATTGTATGGTGATTTATGGCATTGATTTTGAATATATGCTCTTTGAGTAAAAAATGTGGAATGATGGATTTCTTGATTTGTAAATTGGAAATGCTTATATTTATGTGTCTGACTTTGATGGTGATACGAGCCACTACCTGACCTCAAACTTTTGTTTGATATCATAGTAGGGTCCCAGAGTCCTCCCTAATGGAAGACGGCATGACCAACCCTATGTTTTATCCCTAGTCAAGAGATGGGTAGAGCCATTGACGGGTCTAGGAAGTGTGGTATGCCCCTTGCATATTCGCAAGTGCAGAGGTCGTAAGAAGTAGTACAATGTACCAAATAAGGATCAGGTAGTCTAATCGGGACAAGATATCTTCTAGTACTGATTACTCTTCCAGTATCTAGTCTAATGAAAGATTGGGGTAAAGTTATATTCCACGAATCTAGAAAGAATAAGAAAGGTGAAAGGGGGATGGAAATCAAGATGGGATAAAACTAGGTAAAATTTATGATAAGAAGTAGCGTCCCGGACCGATCCCCTAGTGAAACATGTAGTGACTCTTTTGTAATAACTATCCAGTACATCCTATGGATCCTATGTGTGCTCTAAAAGCAATGTTGCATCTACGGCAATCAAACAAGCCAAGTTTTGCAATTGTAACTACAGATATCTTGCACATTGAGTTTTGCGATTGCACTACGGCAATCAAAACTATGATAGTTAACACACGTTGAGTTTTACAATCACAACTACTCTAACCATGCACATCAACTTATGTATCATAAGTTTTAACATAGATAAAACCAATAAGAATCCATAATTATTGCAAAGGAGTAAATCAACTACCCATTATCAACAAGGTTCAATAGTCTGGGCATGGGTTAACACAATATGGAAAAGATAAAGAAAAGAATTAAACAAGAATCCATGGACTCCCTATTTCTTCTAAAATATCTCCAATTGTGTTCAAAGGATCTTCCCGCCAGCTTAGCTTGACTGCAAATCATGCTTCAAAACCTCAGCTCTAACACCTTGACATATGGTGGTGAGGATCATCCAAAAGTTGTCTCCAAAATTCCAAGCCAAACCCCCTTGAAAATCCTAACTTTGGGGCTTAAAAGTGATTCTTGACACATGCTCACCAGTGCTTGGGCCGTGGTTAATGCCCGTGCTCTTCAGAGACAGATCTAGGGTTTGTATCATGACATAATTTCTCTAGGCAATAAACTACATGGCCGTGAAGCATGCCCGTGCTTGGGTTGTGCTTCCATTAGCACAACTGTGCTATGGGCTTTGTAACCATGCTTTCCTTCTTCTAATATTTTCTTGAAGTACTGTAATTTGCATGGAGTGTACGCACTTCCCAAAATGCCCGCGCTTTGCCTGAAAGTTATAAATGAGTTCTTTTGATGCTGATTTTGCTCTAATACTCTTTCTAATGTCCTAAGACCTGTTAACCTGCACGAAACACAAATATACCCAAAGTAGCATTGAAATATGCACAACAAATGCTAAAAGACCAGCAAAACACATATAAGATGTATGCAAAATATAGACATAGAATGTACTCATCAGAGGGTAATACCTTCAGTTGTATGAGAAATTCAGGGTCACCATACGAGAATCTTAGTGGCCAATGCCAAACGAAGCAATGTTCAGAAATTGTTTTAAAAATTTAAAGCACCTTGGTGGTCCCTTATCTAGTCGGGGCCATGGTTAGATGAGAAATAATTTGAGAACAGCCTATGATATTTGATTTGTGATTAATGTGTTGATGATTTTATTGCATATGCTACTGACAACTCATATTTAAAATGTTGAATTGTTGGATTCTTGGAAAATTCTTTAATGTTATTTTTAGTATGATGATTATTTCTCTTGAGATGATTTATTACTCTGTTATGTCTATGCTATCAATACTCACTAGGTAACAATTATTACTCACCATTTTTTCTCTCTCTCCCTCTCTTAGATTACAATGCTGGACTTGGTTGTGCTGAGCAGTTTATAGAGTGACTTGTGTCCTATACCATGTCTAGGTTGGTTTATCTTTGGGCTTGTTAACTGTATGCATCCACTAGACCTTATTACTATATTTTGTTGTTGGATTTGTACTCTTTGTATTATGAGTATATTTTAAATCATGACTTGTATTTTGTTAATGTTTCCTCTATTTTAGGTCATAGTGTAGGGGAATTCTATTGTAATTTTATTATGGAATTTGTGTTTTTCTTATTGGTGAGTTTGTGATATCAGGTTTATGTTTAGCATTATGGTAACTTGGATGTGGGGTGAAGTATGACCCTCTCCTTGTTGTTGTGGTAATTGCCATGTGCCCAGCTAGGGTCGGGGTGCGACAAAAGGCTTGTCAACTTTATTTTTAGCTTACTAGATCTATCCAATCTTATTTTCTACTATACTTTTGCTTATGCATTTTGCTATTCTAGCCATTATTATTATTGTTCTACTATTTAATGTTTTATAATGTTAACACAATACCAATTTACATAACTCTTGGGTTGTAATTGTTGATTATGTTTAATCGATCACGTAAATAAGATGATATTTTATTGTTGTGTGTTGATTTATTTGTTGATGTTCATCACATATTTTTAAGTGTTTGATGCAGGTTATTAAGGTCTATTTTGGTATCAAAAGTACCTGTTTGTATATCAAAGATGTTATCTCAATGCCTAAATAGCCCATTTCTATACCGTCAATGTTTACTTTTTTACCAAAAAAAATCCTATTTCCACACGAGAATAATTTATGTCAATATCAAAATATCATGATTTAGGACCATTACTTTTACCAGTGAAGGAGGCTTATTCTGTTAAAACTGTACCTGTTAATCTTCTTTTAATATCAAAGAACTATGCCTTCAGAGAAAAGACACTTAATTTTGCACTTCTCATTTGGAAAGGTGTTTCTACATCAATGACAATTCCTTTTGTATTAGAAACATATATATGTGTACAGTAAAAACGTTTCTTTTTTGTATCAGAGCCAAATTATATTATTCATAATAGCTTATTTTTTATGCTTACTTCAACACCAAAGATACATGTGGTTTCATCTGTACCAAAAGTGTTGACATCTGTATCATAGGCATATGTTTCCGTATAGAAGACAATTTTGTTTTCTTTACTAAAAACATTTGTTTTACACCAAAGAAGCATTTTTCAATAATAGAAGAGCATGTTTCTGCACCACAAACTACTATTAAGTCTCCTAAGAAGTAGATTATTAAGTTCATTTTATTTGACTAATTCCATTATTCACCATTTCAATGGATAGATTTGTGATTTATTTATTTGATTTTTTAATTTCTAACCAATTAGGGTTATTGGCATGCATAAGTTGGTCTTTTCAAGTGATACAATACTTGCCAGAGTAAAAGTGGGATACCATGTCCGTGGACAAGTTGTGAGCTTGATTAGTTTTATTAATTGATTGAAATATTATTTATATTATGTTTCTTCATTTGATATACTTTTTCATTCAAATTTTATTGAGTGGTTATTTAGTTGTTTCTAGAATTTTTGTAGCTGTTGCAACACTATGTAAAATTATTTAGTTGTGTAGCTTCATAATATTTATTTTTATTTTAACTATTTAACTTAATTTTTTAATGATATAATATATCTTGTGAAGGTTAGCCCTTCACAAATTGAATCACATGCTGGCTAGGCTGCAAGGCGTAAGCCATGAGTTTTTTTTACTAAAATTTCATAAGTTTGTTGCTGAAGTGATAACCATCATGATAAGTACTTATCATCATTCTCACATGTGATTTGTAGATACAATCTCATCTTCACATTAAATGGTGTGTTACTCTATGATCTAGCCATCGTTTTTTTTCTAAAGATCAAAAGTTTCCTGCCAGTGAAATTCATGATCTTTGCAATATCTGTGAAGATGGCAATGATCTTCTCACATGTGATTTCTGTCCCAGTGTTTTTCATATGGGTAAAATTTTTCATTTTTTCTTGTACATATCAATCATAATTTTTTTTTCTCACTTAATTATCTCTTGATTGTGTCATTCTAGTTTGTCACATAATGTGTTGGGCAATCATAATTTCTTGAAGGTAACTGGTATTGTCATTGGTATACAAATCTGCATTTGCGAGGAAAGTGTGGCAGTCAAAAAAATAATACATTTGCTACTTTAAAGGTTGTCAATGTGGAGCTGATCAAAGAAATCTACTAGTAATGTAGCAGTGTCATAACTAAGCAAAGAGACTATGTTGCTTGATGCGCTATTTGCAGGATGGTCAGTCCTTATATGCACGCAATCTCATGATAGCTTAGTATGTGATTGTTTTTTTTTTTTTTCTTTTTTTAACCTTCAATTTGATTTACTATAATGGTTTGGTTTTCTCTCATGTTTATATTGCATTGCAGAGGCCATGACTTTAATAAATAAAAAAGTTTGGTCAACATACTGTTCTGAACAACGATCAGGTTAGGTACACGCACTTCTTATGTTAATATTACTCATTCATCTTTCTTTATTTGTTGAGTGATAGAAATTCTTTTTCCTTTATAATTATCATAGTACGAGATGGAATGTATGTTGGTTGCTTGAAGAAGAGTAATATAGTTGATTTAAAGATACAATGTAGTTTTTTGTTTCTCTAATATGTTATTTACTCTTGCCTTAAAATGATTTCTTTGTTTGTCACTTCCTACAATATGTGCTATTGAAAGGAGAGTAGTTCTGATGTCATGACTATAGTAGGATTCATGACATATTGCAAAAATTAATTTGTGTTGGGCCATTGCTAATATTTTTGCTAGACTTGAATTCTCTTTTACATAAGTAAAAAGAAAAAAAGGCTTAAACAGCTTAAGGGCAAATCCCAATATTAGGTAGAGGCTTCTGAGAGGAAAAGACTCATCTATTAAGGTGAATATTCTTCTTTTTAAGGCACTCGCCACTTTTGATGTGAGTGCATGTTTATACTCGCACAGACCACTTGAATTGGGGAAATTATTCTCATCATACTTTCAATTAATGGTAATACTATTTTTCTATAAAAATTATTTGACCTTATTGTGATGTGGCGACTAGTCATGACCTTATCCCAAGATTGTATTTGGGTAATGACAAAATCTTATTAGACAAATCAATTTCATACTAATTATGGCTTTTTATAAATTATACTTGCTATCTTTTATGTCTTTGTAGCAAGAGCATGAGAGACCAATATTTTTTTGGGGTTTATTGTTCAATATTAGCAGTAGAGTAAGTGATTTGTCTTTGAATTTAAGCTTGATCTTTTATAGAAAGTTCAAATACATATTATCTTAAACTGTTGAAAAAACATTGTAGGTTATCTGTTGTGTCAGCTGGGACACTTATTGTGTTGTGTGGTCAAGTTGCTCAACTCCTACATGTTGAAACCAGGTTGGAAATCTCATGTACAAGTGAGTTTAATAAATGCTTTTCATTTGATCTTCTATGCAAGTCTACATAAAATTTATCATTGTTACTATAAATGATATAATAATATTCTTGTCTATTGATAAGATTACTTACGCTTGTTATTAAATGCCATGGAAAGAAGGTTGGTAATAGCAAAGGTAAAGCATTTTGTTCTTCCTGCCGTAGTAGAAGTTGAATCAATATGTATCAATAAGTTTCGTTTTTTCGAAGTCACCCTCCAAGAGGTTAGGATGACCATCCAAATAAGCCATTTTTTTATTTGGTTCTTTTATGGAGTTATTTATTTTTTATTTATATATTTATTATTACTTTTACAACTTCAAGAGTTCACTATGGGTGTACACCCAATGTTTTTCTGGAAAACATCAAATTTGCATAAGTTAGTTCCTCCCAAAGTTGTTTTGTTGGAACGTATAGTATTTTGAAGAGAGTTTGGGGTTTGGAGTCCCACTCTAAGAACCCAAATTAAGAAGAGAAGGAGAAAACATAGAATAAGAGGTGAAATTTGTAGTCAATTTTTCAACACAACAAAGGTTTCTAACCTTAACTGTACCGGGGAGGAGGCTATGGTAGCTTTAAAATTAGGTAGAAATGGCTAATAATATTTCTTTATTACATGTGTTAATTGCTTTTGAGATGGCCAATACTATAGCCAAATATAAAAGTTTTGATCATGGGTTTGTTTAATTTCTTCATTTGGAGATCTCTCTGATTTTTATAGATACAATGCTAAATCCCACATTTTGAATGATCAAAATTGCTTCTTTATTCTGATAAGAAAGTGGAGTGTTGAATTTTAGAATTTGAAGACCATTGATAATGTTTCTTTATATGTGTTAATTGCTTTTGAGATAGTCAATACATTTTTCTTCCCATGAATCTTAATTTTATCATTTTCTTATATAGATTCTTTAATAGCATAATATTTAAGTACAACTACTTCAAGAATCCTACTTTCTTTTCTTTGTCATGATCCATAAGTCTGCCATTTTTAAATAGTTTTATTGTTACTACTTGCACTACTACATTGACATTGTATTAGAAAGTGTAATTTTGTAAGATGCACTAGTGTTAGTTGATAAAAGTAGATAAAGTACTTAACCTAAAATTGAAATTAAGGAGAAACACTGATGAAGCTAAGAGTTTTAAGTTAAGTAGGGCAATGATATAAAGTCTAAAATTTACCTTTAGTAATAAAGTGAGTAGAACTGAGAGAGATGGATGGTACTGGGATTGGTAGAGGTAGAAAGTTTCGGTACCTAAGCCTTATAATTTAAGATATCGAGGAACTTATAGAAGATGCCACAAATAAAATTAAGGTAGGTTGGGCAAAATAGATTTTTTTTGTTTCGATTTATTTGGTTATAGAATATCTCTTAAATTGGAAAGTAAGTTTTATGGAATGGTTTTTAAGCCAACTATGATGTATGATAAGAATGATGGGCTGTTAAGAAATGACATGCATAAAGGTTATGCATGGCTAAAATGAGAAATAAAGGTAAGGTAGATGTTAGTCATTACTATGAAAATTACAAATTAAATGAGGAATGATTTTATCTAAAGTAGATTGGGTGTGGCATCAATTACTGATAAGTTAGGAAAGAATCGATTAAAATGGGATCTCCATGTCCTTAGATAACTGGTAGACACCCTATAAGAAAATGGAAGTTTTTCGAATCATAGAGAAGTGAAAAAATAGATCTAAAAAATATTTAGCAGAAACTTTACAAAATGATATATTTCAGTTTTGTTTATCTAGCTTTTAGTCCTTGATAGAGCAAAGTGGAAGAAAAGGGCTAATGAACCTAACCGTAATTAGCTAGGGCTACTAGCTTCATATTGTTGTTGTATTAAGTGGGATTGCATTATTGGAAATATAAGAATATGCCATCTAATTTTAATTAGAAAATATAATAATTTAAGAAAATTTTGTTTGTTATATTTTAAAAATAAAACCAAGACACGCATGGTTGACAAGTGTTAATTTTAAATTTACAAGAGGTGTTAGTTTTAATGTAACTTTGTTGTATTAATTAAACAGTTATACATGAATTTAAATTTGAATATTATTATTTGCAATAAAAAATATTTATTATTATTTTAAAAATAAATAAAAGTACATATTATGATTGTTTCTCACTTCCTTCTTTTGAGAATTTATTAAGAATAGTTAGAAAAATACAATGAAAATTATTACTTAGATTTCCCCTTGTTTTTAACTAAAGAGAAACACTGAGTCATGAAGAAAAAGATGAAATCAACATTATTTTCATATGTTGATTACATGATTTATAAAAGTCTATTTTTCTAATTCATTAATTTATATTTATTAAAAACATTATTGTTAATGCTACTCATGCTAACAAAATTCAAATTGCACAATCACCTTTACTCAATTAGAAAGATAACACATTTTTATTATATTTTTCATCAACACGTATAATCAAATAAGCCATGAGTGTCAAGTGCTTGCTATTCCTGGAAGCTGTTACCAAAGAGGAAAATGCCTCAATTTTGTGCAGAGGTATTGTCAGTGAAGGTTACTTGTCATAAAAAAATTGAATTCATATGGTTTTTAAGAATAAATATAAATTTCAAAAAAGTTGATGCTCCACCTTAGGTATTTGAAATTTTATTCATGAATCTTGCTCTTCTAGAGTCTCTGAAGGACCAGTTAGTAAGTCACAATTTCCCGGGTTTACATATTATTATTCTATGCTTTCATCTTCTCATTTGTATGTTGGTTTATGTTACTTGCATTTTGCTGAATTTTAACTAATATAGCTGATGATGTACGATCTCTATGAGTTTCTCTGGTGATATATTTTTGGGCACATTCAGGCCTCAGCTAGTCCTCATCATACAAAGAAAAATTACAAGTATAACTTTTCAAGTGACGAATATTAAATTAAAAAATGTTTATGTCCAAACAATTCCAGTTCTGGTTTGCATTGGGTGCTTTGCTCTTTGATATTCAAGTTATTATTATTCTTATGCTATTTAGAGTTTTATGATGTCAACACAATAACAATGTACATATCATTTTGGTCTTAATTGTTTCGTCTACACACTAGATTACATCACTAAAATGATATTTTATTGTTAGAAATGTAGTTGTTGATGTCTATCACATATTGTATGGTGTTTGTTGCAAGTTTTATATGTCTCTTTTTGTACCAAAGATGCTTAGTTCTATATAGGACACATTTGTTTTAATACCAAAAAGTCTATTTCTATATTATTAACTTTTATTTGTTCATTAGAAAAGCATATTTCCATACAAGAACCATTAATCTCTATATCAACAGCACCTAGTTTTGGACTATTTATTTTACTAGCAATGAAGCCTTCTTTTGTAGAAATTGTACCAAATAATACTCTTTTAATATCAAAGAACCCGGCCATTGTACAAAAGAAAAGTGTCTTTGTACCGAAGGCACCAGATTATGCACCTCTAATTTTTAAAAATGTTTCTATATCAATGACCGCTCCTTTTGTATCTGAGGCACATATATATATACGAAAAGAAATCTCTTTCTTTATTAGAGCCAAATAGTACTATTGTTTTATGATGTCTAATATAGTAACAACAAATATAGCATTTGGATTTTGATTCTTGCTTTGGTTTAGCAACTTATATGACTAAGATGATATTTTATAGTTATTAGGAATTTAATTTATGATGTCTATCACATATTATATGGCATTTTATTTAGACTATTTAGGTTTAATTTTGTGTTGTAGGCATTAGTTTTTGCATCATAGACTTTAATTTCAATACCATGAAAGTCTAAAAGTATACCATCAACTTTTGCTTCTTTAAACAAAAAGCCTATTTCCATATTATAATCATTTATCTCCTTATTAAAAGCTACTTGTTTTAGAATAGTCATTTTATCAGTAAAGAAGCCTTTTTGTGAAAACTATAGTAGACAATCTTTTTTCATATCAAAGAACCCAACCTTTGTACAGAAGACAAGTGCTTTTGTGCAAAAAGGCTTACCGCTCTCATTTAAAAAAAATGTTTCCATACCAATGACAACTCCTTCCACATTAGAGGCACATATATCGACATCAAAAAATCTCTTTTGTATCAAAACTAACTAGGACTAGTCTTTTATGATGTTTAACACAGTAACGACTTACATAGCTTTTGGATTATAATTGTTGCTTCCGTTACTTGCTAACATAACTAAGATGATATTTAATGGTTATTTAAAATTAATTGGTGATATCATTCACATATTCTACGACATTTGATGTGGATCATTTAGGTTTATTTTTATATCAGAGACATTTATTTCAATACAAAAAAGCCTATTTCTTTACTATCAATTTTTTACTTCTTGCTAAAAAGGGACAATTCTGTACCATAATTATTTATCTTGATATTTAAAGCTCCTAGTTTTGGACCAATAATTTTAGTAGTAAAAAAGCCTTCTTTTGTTAAATCTGCACCTGATAATTCATTTTTTTAATATCATATTACCCTGCTTTTATACAAAATAGATCTGCAAAAAGGCACTTGATTTTGTGCTTGTCATTTAGAAAAATGTTTTCCTATCAATGAAACTTCTTCCGTATTTTAGGCACATATATCTACACGATTAACATCTCCTTGGGTATGAGAGTCAACTAGTACTAGTGTTTTTTGATGTTTAGCACAATAACAACTTACATAGATTTTGGGGTTTTATTATTACTTATGTCTTCATGATAACATGACTAAGGTGATATTTTATGGTGATTTGTTCATTAATTTAATAGTTGATGTGTATAACATATTTTATGTATGTTATATGCAAGTTATTTAGGTCTACTTTGTATCGAATTCTATTGTTTTGGTATCAGAGATATTTATGTCACTAGTGCAAAGCCCTATACAATCAAAGGCACTTCTTGACCGAAAAGAAAAAACTGACTTACATGCCAAAATCATTTATCTACATATCAAAAGGTCTAAGTTTTGGACCTTTTTTTCTTACCAATGAAAAAGACTTTTTTTTGTAGCAACGGTATCAGGTAATCCTCTTTTAATATCAAAGAATTATGCCTTCATATAAAAAGTCACCTGATTTTGCATTTCTAATTTCAAAAAATGTTTATATATTAGTGACAGCTTCTTCCGTATCAGAGGCACATATATTTGCAAAAAAATATCTCTTTTCGTATCAAAGCCAACTAGTACTAGTCATGTGTCATGTTTAAAATAGTATCAACTTACATAGCTATAGGATTTTAATTGTTACTTATGTTTACTTCCTAACATAACTAAGGTGATATTTTATGGTTATTTAGGAATTAATTAGTTATATCATTCTCATATTCCATGATATTTAATATTGATTATTTAGGTCTATTTTTGTATCAAAGAAGTTTGTTTTTGTGTTAGACACATTTATTTCCATAAAAAAATGTCTATTTTTATACCACTGAATTTTGATTCTTTGCCAACTAAGGCCGATCTCCTTACATAAATTATTTATCTCTGCATCAAAAGCTCCTAGCTTTGCATCATTGATTTTAGCAGCAAAGAACCCTTCTTTTGTGGAATCTATACAGAATAATCCATTTTTTATATCAGATTACCCTTCTCCGTATTAGAGGCACATATATCTACACCATTAACATTTCCTTTAGCATTACAATTTAACTATCACTATTTTCTTACATAAGCTTGTTGACACACAATTTACATAGCTTTTTGGGTTTTAATTAGCTGTTTGGTTCACATGAACACGCCGACCAAGGTGGATAATTTTATGGGGGTGATTTTTTATTGATTTAATTGTTGATGTTTATAACATATTTAATGGGTGTTCGATACAAGTTGTTAAGGTCTATTTTGTATCAGATTCTCCTATTCCAGTGTTAGAGACATTTATCTAACTGCCAGATTTAAACCTTCCAGTTTGACCATTTTTTTACCAATGAAAAGTTCCATTTTGGAAACTGTGCGCTATAATTTTATTTAATATCAAAGAACCATGCATTTATACAAAAAGACACCGATTAATCTTTCATTTAAAAAGT